>NC_058082.1:335791216-336091216 GCF_014858855.1 Bufo gargarizans | reverse complement strand
CACAACCCGAAATGCGTTGAGCCTTTTTATGAACCAGTTTTCTACATTAAAGAAGCCAAAGCCTTCAACAACAATACTGAGGTGAAGCCTTTTCTTTCCTACTGGGCAAATATCAGTTTTGAAGATTCCACAAGCGCTCCTGGCTGGGGGGTTATTGGTCCATGCTGGTGTCTTGAGTTTATCCAGCTGGCCACCCCCCGTGAAGTGAGTTGATTATTTTCTTTGGCTACTCCAATATACCGTCATATGGCTATTATATGTGATTAATTCCACAAATTGTGATTATAGGTTTCTTATAGGTCACCCTGAATAGGGAGAATGGCCAATCTCATTTACAGCTAATCAGCTCTTAATCATTCTATTATATACAATTATTTCTCTGTTATACTCTTTGGGCTTTGGCGCTTCTTATAGGGGTGTAACCTCCTTGACTTGTTAAGTCTTTTTTGTTCACTAATATAATATAGACACATTTAACCGCCTCCAGACCGCCTAACGCAGGATCGCGGTCCGGAGGCGGCAGTGTCAGGCAGAGTCACGCAGCGATGCGTCATCTCACGAGACGAGATAGTTCAAGGGGGGGGGTCATGTCATCAGCTTGCCAGCCAATGATCGTGGCTGGCAAGCTGATGATTTAAAAAAAAAGAAACAATCACAAGCCATCAAACACATTATATTTGTAAATATAATGTGTTAAATGGCTTCCCTGCTCCTCTGCTGGTCCTTTTGGTCGGTTGGTCTCAGCAGAGGAGCAGGCATCACAGTGAGTAGCACCAAACAGCACACTTAGCCCCAGATCACCCCCCTGCACCCCAATTAACCCCTTGATCACCCCTGTCAATAACCTAGTGAAAGGAAAAAAGTGATCAGTGTAAACTGTCACTTTTTTTTCACCGGTATTGACTGTTAGGTTTTAGGGATAGTTTAGGCCCCTTGGTTAGGTAGTTAGCGTTCGTTTAGCGCCCAGCCCACCGCACCGCAGTCACTTATTCGCTGATTAGCGTATCGCTAATCAGCATTTGTACTTTTATAGTGTCTGTAAGTGATCAGAACTGATCACAGTCAGCTCTATAATAGTATTATTGTCACTTTAGTTCGCCCTCCACCCAAAACGCAGTGTTTGCCCGATCAGGCCTGATCGGTCGCCCACACGTGCGTTCACCCACGCCCGCCCTGCCGCAGTGACAAAAAAAAAAATTTTTATATTTGCACAATCACTTTACAAGCGCTGCAGCAAAAAAAAATCAGTTTTGATATTTCTTTATCAACCACAGCGGCCTCCGGTACTTCGTTAGCGTCCCATTTGTAAGACAGGCTCGCTTTTTTTCTTGGGTAGTCTCAGGGAATACCCCTAAATTTAGTAGCCCAAATGTCAAACAGGGGGTATTCTTCTGAAGAGGCCTACAGGCTTCTGAACCAGTCGGATGAGGAATGGGAACCCTCATCTGATGAATCTAGCGGGTCAGAATATGAACCTGTAGAAAGCAGTGGCAGTCTGACCCACAGTTCGGACGAGGAGGTTGAGGTCCCTGATACCACCAGGCGTACCCGGCCCGTGTCGCTAGACCACAGGTTGCACAGGATCCGCTTCAAGGGCAGAAGAGTGGGGCTGGCGCTGTCGGATTACGTGGTGAGGCATACACCAGCAGCGCAGCCCTTCCTGGACCTAGTACCAGCACTGCCCTACAACATGGTGAAGTGGCGAGCACCAGAAGGGCAGTTGAAGGTGGCACGTGCAGTAGTTACCCCGTCGCAGCCACCGCACAGACAGGCCCGTAGACCCCCTAGAATCCCTGAGGTGCTGGCAAATCATGATTGGCAGTCCCCAACTTCAGCCGCACCAGTAGTTCCCCCTTTCACCGCCCAGTCTGGAGTTCGGGTTGAGACAGCTCAGATCGGTTCGGCCCAGGGATTTTTTGAGCTGTTCTTGACTGCGGAGCTCTTGGACATAATCGTGGTAGAAACAAACCGGTATGCCACACAATTTATATCCGCCAACCCGGGAAGCTATTATGCCCAGCCTTTCCGGTGGAAACCAGTCCAAGTTTCCGAAATTAAAACTTTTCTGGGCCTTCTCCTCAACATGGGTCTAACCAAAAAGCATGAATTGCGGTCATATTGGTCCACGAACCCAATTCATCACATGCCCATGTTCTCTGCTGCCATGTCCAGGGCACGATTTGAGGCCATCCTGCGTTTCCTGCACTTTAGCGACAACACCACCTCCCGTCCCTGAGGCCACCCAGCTTTTGACCGGCTCCACAAAATTCGGCCCCTCATAGACCACTTCAACCAGAAATTTGCAGATTTGTATACCCCTGAGCAAAATATCTGCGTAGACGAGTCCCTAATACATTTTGCTGGGCGCCTTGGCTTCAAACAATACATCCCAAGCAAGCGCGCCCGGTATGGGGTCAAATTGTATAAGCTCTGTGAAAGGGCCACAGGCTATACCCACAAATTTCGGATCTATAAGGGAAAAGATCAGACCCTGGAGCCGGTCGGTTGCCCTGACTACCTGGGGAGCAGTGGGAAGACAGTCTGGGACTTGGTGTCACCCTTATTTGGCAAAGGGTACCATCTTTATGTGGACAATTTCTACACAAGTGTGGCCCTCTTCAGGCATTTGTTCCTAGAACAGATTGGCTGCTGTGGCACCGCGCTAACTAGTCGCGCGGGCTTCCCCCAACGGCTCATTACCACCCGTCTTGCAAGGGGGGAGAGGGCTGCCTTGTGTACCCAAGAACTGCTCGCGGTGAAATGGAGAGACAAGCGTGACGTTCACATGCTCTCCTCCATTCACGCAGACACGACAATCCAAATTGAGTGAGCAACCAGTGTCATTGAAAAGCCCCTCTCAGTCCACGACTATAACCTTCACATGGGAGGGGTGGACTTCAATGACCAGATGTTGGCTCCGTATTTAGTTTCCCGACGCACCAGACGCTGGTATAAGAAGGTGTCTGTATATTTAATTCAATTGGTTCTGTATAATAGTTTTGTTCTCTACAGTAAGGCTGGGAGAACAGGATCCTTTCTCAAATTTCAGGAAGAGATCATCGAGAACCTCCTGTATCCAGGAGGTTCCGTGGCCCCATCCACCAGTGTAGTTAGCCGTCTACACGAGCGACATTTCCCCAATGTCGTTCCTGGTACCTCAACCCAACCGTCACCCCGAAAAAGATGTTGTGTCTGTAGCAGGAGTGGAATAAGGCGTAACACCCACTATTTCTGTCCTGACAGCCCTGACTACCCTGCCCTATGCTTAGGGGAGTTTTTCCGGAAGTACCACACACAGGTACACTTAGCATAGGGATCACATCTCACAGGACAGGTACACAGGGCTATTAGGGCCCATTCACACACAGCTGCTGTAAACCTCTCCTTTCACATGGGACAAAGTGCATAATGCACTTCGCCACATCTTTGGGCGCTTTGCACATTGTCCCATGGGGAAGGAGAAGTTTGTCCTATAAAAAGGTAAAAAAAAAAAACAGTAAGCAAAAAAGTTAACGTTCAGTTCCAAAAGTTAAATAAAGTTTATATGTTCTGTTCAAAGGTTATTATAAAGTTAATAAAATTATTGCGTTGTGGCCTGTTTTTTTTTTTTTTACCTTCCAGGTGGACCAACCGATCGACTAGCTGCAGCACTGATGTGCATTCTGACAGAAGCATTGCGCTGCTGTCAGATTACACACAAGTCGGTGTATGCAGCGCTGCAAGACGAGATTTCTCCTCTGCAGTAAAAGATACGTTTGCGGAGGCATATGAGCTGAGGAGGTGGCGGTGTTCATATGCTTTGGCAAACACCTTGTATATAAAAAAAAAAAAATCCTGGCAATGATTTATTCATCCACATCGATTGATGTGAATGGAGAAATCGGGTTTGCCAGGGCATACGAGCTAAGTGGGTATGGATGTTGGGCGGAGCTCCTACGTCCTAGCAGACGCCTTTCCCCGCCTCTTTTTTTTGGGCAGAGATTTTTTCATCCACATTGATCGATGCGAATGAAGAAATCTGTGCTGTTCATTTTTTTCTTTCAGCCCAGAGGCTGAACGAAAAAAAAATAATCTCATTACCTGTATGCTCAATATAAGGAGAATAGCAGAAACTCTGGCCATACATGTAATGATTGCGGAGACCCTCAAATGCCAGGGCAGTACAAACACCCCACAAATGACCCCATTTTGGAAAGAAGACACCCCAAGGTATTCGCTGAGGGGCATATTGAGTCCATGAAAGATTGAAATTTTTGTCCCAAGTTAGCGGAAAGTGAGACTTTGTGAGAAAAAAAAATTAATCAATTTCCGCTAACTTAGGCCAAAAAAAAAATAATAATTCTATTAACTCGCCAGGCCCCTCATTGAATACCTTGGGGTGTCTTCTTTCCAAAATGGGGTCACATTTGGGGTATTTATACTGCCCTGGCTTTTTAGGGGCCCTAAAGCGTGAGAAGAAGTCTGGGATCCAAATGTCTAAAAATGCCCTCCTAAAAGGAATTTGGGCATCTTTGCGCATCTAGGCTGCAAAAAAGTGTCACACATGTGGTATCGCTGTACTCAGGAGTAGTTGGGGAATGTGTTTTGGGGTGACCCATGCTGGGTGAGAGAAATATCTCGGCAAAAGACAACTTTTCCAATTTTTTTATACAAAGTTGGCACTTGACCAAGATTTTTCTCTCACCCAGCATGGGTATATGTAAAATGACACCCCAAAACACATTCCCCAACTTCTCCTGAGTACGGCGATACCACATGTGTGACACTTTTTTTCAGCCTAGGTGGGCAAATGGGCCCACATTCCAAAGAGCACCTTTCGGATTTCACAGGGCATTTTTTTTTACATTTGGATCCCAGACTTCTTCTTACGCATATGGGCCCCTAAAATGACAGGGCAGTATAACTACCCCACAAGTGACCCCATTTTGGAAAGAAGGCACCCCAAGGTATTCCGTGAGGGGCATGGCGAGTTCCTAGAATTTTTTATTTTTTGTCACAAGTTAGCGGAAAATGATGATTCTTTTTTTTTTTTTATTACAAAGTCTCATATTCCACTAACTTGTGAAAAAAAATAAAAAATTCTAGGAACTCGTCATGCCCCTCACGGAATACCTTGGGGTGTCTTCTTTCCAAAATGGGGTCACTTGTGGGGTAGTTATACTGCCCTGGCATTTTAGGGGCCCAAATGCGTGCAAAGTAGTATGCAATCAAAATCTGTAAAAAATGGCCTGTGAAATCCGAAAGGTTTCACACATTCCCCAACTTCTCCAGAGTACGGCGATTCCACATGTGTGACATTTTTTTGCCGCCTAGGTGGGCAAAGGGGCCCACATTCCAAAGAGCACCTTTCGGATTTCACAGGCCATTTTTTACAGATTTTGATTGCATACTACTTTGCACGCATTTGGGCCCCTAAAATGCCAGGGCAGTATAACTACACCACAAGTGACCCCATTTTGCAAAGAAGACACCCCAAGGTATTTCATGATGGGCACAGTGAGTTCATGGAAGTTTTTATTTTTTGTCACAAGTTAGTGGAATATGAGACTTTGTAAGGAAAAAAAAATATCATAATTTTCCGCTAACTTGTGACAAAAAATAAAAAGTTCTATGAACTCACTATGCCCATCAGCGAATACCTTAGGGTGTCTACTTTCCGAAATGGGGTCATTTGTGGGGGTTTTCTACTGTCTGGGCATTGTAGAACCTCAGGAAACATGACAGGTGCTCAGAAAGTCAGAGCTGCTTCAAAAAGCGGAAATTCTCATTTTTGGACCATAGTTTGTAAATGCTATAACTTTTACCCAAACCATTTTTTTTTACCCAAACATTTTTTTTTTTATCAAAGAAAATAAATTTATATATGGATGTCGTTTTTTTTTAAAAAAAAAATACAACTGAAAGTGAAAAATGTCATTTTTTTGCAAAAATTTCGTTACATTTCGATTAATAACAAAAAAAGTAAAATGTCAGCAGCAATGAAATACCACCAAATGAAAGCTCTATTAGTGAGAAGAAAAGGAGGTAGAATTCATTTGGGTGGTAAGTTGCATGACCGAGCAATAAATGGTGAAAATAGTGTAGTGCAGAAGTGTAAAAAGTGGCCTGGTCATTAAGGGTGTTTCAGCTAGGGGGTTGAAGTGGTTAAGATGATTACAATGGTGAAGTCAGAGTGACCAGTGAGAGTAGATCACTTTGACTGGATTTTCCCTTTAACCCCTTCCTGTCAAACAACTTTTTATTTCTCAGCTTACCATATAAGGTTTTTTTTTTGTGGGACTAGTTATCTATTGTGCACCATTCAATATTATGTAGTTGAAAAATAATAAATAGGGTGGAATTGGGGGGGAAAAAAACACTGTCAACATTCTTCTAGGAAAGGGAAATCATTTCAAATTTTAATAACTTTTTGCATTGTTAACATTTTATTTATTTATTTTACTTTTTTTTAGCCCTCTGAACGAACTAAATATTAGATCATTAGATCCCTTCTACCATAGATTACAGTCTATGGGAAAATTGCCCCGACATGACTAAGGTAGGCCTGGGCAGCCGTGCCCACTGGACAGCTCACAGGGGAGCATAGCGTTGGGAGGTGTTTGGTTGCTTGGCCACAGGGGGCAGCCGATTCCTGGTAAAAGATCTTCAAATGCTGAAACCACAATGGACTATGACATCTGAGGAGTTAAATGTCCGTGATGAGTGTGGTCTTGATCACAAATACTGGAGGCAAGTGTCTGCTTTGTCATCTTTAAAGACCTGACTTCCACCGATGCTGGGAAGGGGTTAAGGTCTGTATTTCTACAGTTATAAAAAAAAACATTCTATTCATCACTGCCACTTAGGGAGATAACAAAAAATATCAGGGATTTTATTTTTATTTTTTAACAACATGAAAAGAACATCATCTAAGTTGCCACATTAAAGCTTTACTTGTTTCTACTTCGTCAGTTCTGCAATATAAGTACAGTGACTGCAGAGGACACAGAACAGGGGTTAGGGGAGTTCTGAGAAGCTGACCCCTGATATCAAAGGTAAATTATACAATTAATACTTTTTTCTAGCTCATCATGAACTAAAAACTTGAAAAAAAGATTTGACAATCAAGCTATTAAAAGCAGAAGTGATATGATATCCAAGTGGACATTAATCACTTCATGCCTCAAACAAATGATTATTACTGAGAAATACTAATGCCAATGCATTTAGCTACTGTTGTTTTAGGTGTACTTTACTTGGTTTTAACAGACAAAAAATAAAAATATTGAAGATGAAGAGTACAAGTTCTTGGTGCTGAATTGTGCTCTATATCTGTATGTTCTTAAAATAAAAAATAGTTAAGATGTCATTGTGTCTTCTTACTGCAACGGAACAGGCAGACATATAAAAGCATATCCAGTGCGAACTATAGACACAGCCATCAACTAATAATAATAATGCAAGTTGTTAGCATTCGTTTGAATGATCTTAGTGCAGGCCATCATTGCATCACTGTGAAATTAATGCTGACCATGTTCATTGTTACATTTTAGATCTGCATTACTAAGTATAATATACAAAAACTTTTGACTGGCGCAGACAGTGACCAAATAATCTAACAACTGGTTCTCAATTTCCCCTAAGGATCTACAGTTTGTACGAACAGGCAAATACTGTCCTGTGGGGATACCCTTCTTCAAGGGGAGGGGTGGCAGCTGTCCCAATCGAGAAAGCTGTTGGTGGCTTTTTACAATATACCTTAGTGTGTAACTGTCTGTAGCTCAGTTTAGCAATTCTCAAGTAATTTCAAGGATTTTGAATAATTCTCATCCATGAATTGGAGACCCAGATATTCTGGTGATGCAACAAACTCCTTAAAATCTTATAAAGATGAAGACAATAACAAAGACATGTTCAATTTATCTTAGCCAAAAAATCACTTAATTCTAAGGCTGTACAACTTTGTAAAAGCAAATAGTTTACAATGTTATTGGACTAACTGTGAAATACTGTAATGGCTTTCAAGAATGTAGTTTTATTTGAAAAGTTCACTCATGGCACAAATTGTGTGACAACTTCTAAAGTCTCAAGGATGTTTGGCACAAAAAAAAAAAAAAAAAAAAACACCAGGACTACCACTGACCCTGAACAATATACATGACATTGGTTTTGTCACAATATACACTCACCTAAAGAATTATTAGGAACACCATACTAATACGGTGTTGGACCCCCTTTTGCCTTCAGAACTGCCTTAATTCTACGTGGCATTGATTCAACAAGGTGCTGATAGCATTCTTTAGAAATGTTGGCCCATATTGATAGGATAGCATCTTGCAGTTGATGGAGATTTGAGGGATGCACATCCAGGGCACGAAGCTCCCGTTCCACCACATCCCAAAGATGCTCTATTGGGTTGAGATCCGGTGACTGTGGGGGCCATTTTAGTACAGTGAACTCATTGTCGTGTTTAAGAAACCAATTTGAAATGATTCGAGGTTTGTGACATGGTGCATTATCCTGCTGGAAGTAGCCATCAGAGGATGGGTACATGGTGGTCATGAAGGGATGGACATGGTCAGAAACAATGCTCAGGTAGCCAATTGGCACTAAGGGCCCTAAAGTCTGCCCAGAAAACATCCCCCACACCATTACACCACCACCACCAGCCAGCACAGTGGTAACAAGGCATGATGGATACATGTTCTCATTCTGTTTACGCCAAATTCGGACTCTACCATTTGAATGTCTCAACAGAAATCGAGACTCATCAGAGCAGGCAACATTTTTCCAGTCTTCAACAGTCCAATTTTGGTGAGCTTGTGCAAATTGTTGCCTCTTTTTCCTATTTGTAGTGGAGATGAGTGGTACCCGGTGGGGTCTTCTGCTGTTGTAGCCCATCCGCCTCAAGGTTGTGCGTGTTGAGGCTTCACAAATGCTTTGCTGCATACCTTGGTTGTAACGAGTGGTTATTTCAGTCAACGTTGCTCTTCTATCAGCTTGAATCAGTCGGCCCATTCTCCTCTGACCTCTAGCATCAACAAGTCATTTTCGCCCACAGGACTGCCGCATACTGGATGTTTTTCCCTTTTCACACCATTCTTTGTAAACCCTAGAAATAGTTGTGCGTGAAAATCCCAGTAACTGAGCAGATTGTGAAATACTCAGACCAGCCCACCTGGCACCAACAACCATGTCACGCTCAAAATTGCTTAAATCACCTTTCTTTCCCATTCTGACATTCAGTTTGGAGTTCAGGAGATTGTTTTGACCAGGACCACAACCCTACATGCATTGAAGCAACTGCCATGTGATTGGTTGACCAGATAATCGCAATAATGAGAAATAGAACAGGTGTTCCTAATAATTCTTTAGGTGAGTGTATATCGACTGACAATGGAAAATGGAATCGCTTAGGGGTGCACCGAAATTCCGGCGGCCGAAAATGCACCTAATCCATTTCGGCCGATATTGATACATATCGGCAGAAAATAGCGGGGAGGGACTACTTTCTGAATGAAGGAGGCGGCGCAGGAATGTGACGTCAGTCGTGACGCTGCCGCTCGTCTGCCCGGCCGGCCAGCATTAAGATAACAGCCCTGTGAGTAGGATGTGGCTATATTGAATGTTCTACTGCAGAGGGGGCCTCATGAATAGAATCCTTATTAATTGTACACATTTTATAACTAGTCTGTACTGGAGCGGCAATGGGGGGGGGGGGGGGTGTCTGTGGATGGCACTGTTATGGGGTGGGTGGGGGTCTGTGGATGGCACTGTTATGGGGTGGGTGGGGGTCTGTGGATGGCACTGTTATGGGGTGGGTGGGGGTCTGTGGATGGCACTGTTATGGGGTGGGGGGGGTCTGTGGATGGCACTGTTATGGGGTGGGGGGGTCTGTGGATGGCACTGTTATGGGGTGGGGGGGGTCTGTGGATGGCACTGTTATGGGGTGGGGGGGTCTGTGGATGGCACTGTTATGGGGTGGGGGGGGGGTCTGTGGATGGCACTGTTATGGGGTGGGGGTCTGTGGATGGCACTGTTATGAGGTGGGGGGGGGGGTCTGTGGATGGCACTGTTATAAATATCATTAAAAAAAATTGTATTTTAAAAGTATTTGGGCAAAAAGGCAGTTTCGGTTTCGGTTTTCGGTCAAGGGCATCCAGAATTTTCATTTCGGTGCACCCCTAGAATCGCTTAGTTGTATGTATTCATACATTTGCAGGATTATATTAAGCTCCAAAATTCTAGTTCTAAGCTCCATTGTTGATATTTTATGAGAAATGCAATTATTTATTAAAAGAGGAATGTCAAGGGAGTTGACAGGTCCTTAGCATACCCAATATGGGAGATTTATCAAAACTATCTAAAAGAAAAACTAGCCGATGTTGTCCATAGCAATCAGCAAATAACATTTAAACAGAGAAACAAAGTGTTATCTGATTATGAATTATAATGGATTTAAATTATAATAAGACTAACTTTCATGGTCCTTCTTTGTGGGTTTCCCGTCCTTCATTGTTCAGTTGGTTTAACCTTGCCTGGACATCTTCATCTGACCAAAGGAGAATAGATATAAGAGACCAAATAATTAAATGCCCTACTCCTGTTTTATTACTCATTACAGAGGTTGTCCAAGTTATTTACAAATTTGCCCCATGCCACCTAATGCTTTAAAACAAAAAAAATGCGTTCTATACTCAACCTCTTTCTCCCTCGCCATTCCTAATGGGGCCTATCTGGTCTGCCTAAAAGGCTGCAGTAAGTGACTTGCAGTTATACAGAACATGGCCACTGCAGGCTTGTATACTAACAGTAGAAGACAACCATACCAGCAGTGCTCAGAAAGGCGGGGGAGAAAGAAGTGAGCATATAGTCTTTTTTTTTAAAATTTAAAGCATTCATTGTCATGGGACATATCTGTAATTCATTTGGATAATCCATTCAATCAATTTAGTGAAATCTACACAATGATAAAAGGGAAACCTCAAGACGCTAGTTAGCATGCTAACTTGCAAAGCTCAAATAAACAGATACCCCATTTAAGGCCTACTTTCACAATGGCGGTTCTGGGTCCGCTTGTCAGATCCGTTTCAGGGCTCTCATAAGCGGTCCAAAACAGATCAGTATAGCCCCAATGCATTCTGAATGGATAAGGATCCGTTTAGAATGCATCAGTTTGGCTGCGTTTGAACTCCGTTGCGTTTTTTAGATGGTCACTAAAACGCAGCTTGCAGAATTTTGGTGACCGCCTGACTATGCAGAGCCAAACGGATTCCTCCTGACTTACAATGTCAATGGGGACGGATCCATTTTTCACTGACACAATATGGTGCAATTGAAAACTGATCCATCCCCCATTGACTTTCAATGTAAATCAAGACGGATCAGTTTTGACTTTTTTTTTTAATTTTATGAATAATGCAAACGGATCCGTTATTAATGGATACAAGAGTTTGCATTATTGGTGCGGATCCGTCTGTGCAGATAAAAGACGGATCTGCACCAAACGCGAGTGTGAAAGTAGCCTAAGAAGCAGCAGGTAAAATCAGACAGGTTCAAGAATGTAACATCTAAGCAAGATAAAAAACAGATTATAATTGAAAGTGTATGCTTGTGATATATTTAGGGACATTTGGTCCTGTTCACATTACATGGTTTATCACACAGTGATCTCTTTTGAATATATAAAAAAAAAAACTTACCACATGAATGTCCTTCAACATCATCCAAAAGATTGGCCGTAGAGGCTGCTGTTCCAAGTCTGCAGATTTTGTTAAGGGTAAAACTAATGGCATAAGTAGTGTAGACTCATTTTTGGAATCTTTGCCGAGGTGAATCAGAATACACTTCCGCTTCCGTG
Source organism: Bufo gargarizans (assembly GCF_014858855.1). Taxonomy (NCBI): domain Eukaryota; kingdom Metazoa; phylum Chordata; class Amphibia; order Anura; family Bufonidae; genus Bufo; species Bufo gargarizans. The sequence goes on along the minus strand of NC_058082.1, from coordinate 336,079,377 downwards.
TTTTTGCGCCTCCAAATGCCACAGTCACAATTGACTATGGCATCTGAAGGGTTAAAAGTCTGCAATCAACTTTACCACTTGTCGCGGACATGAGCCCCAGGCACCATATTTAAAGTCCCAACCGCCAAAAGTATAAACACTTTTTTTTTACGCCCCATAAGACGTACTTTTTCCCCCAAAAAATGGGGGAGGGGGGGAATGCCCCTGCGTCTTATGGGGCGAATGCGGACAGTTTTACATCGCAGGCTGCGATGTACGAGTGAGCGGGGAGGGACTGGGAGGAGGAGCTGGGGGCCGGCAATAGCGGTGGGGCGGTGCAGTCACTGGACTATAGCCCCGCCGCTCCAGTGCTGCACAATACAAATATAAAATGTCTTATTCAATTAAAAGTGATTACACATGTCCCCCCACTCCTAATATTACCGTACATCCTAACAGCTTCTGTAGAATGCAGGCAGGCAAGCCGGGCGGGCAGCAGCGTAACTCCCTGATGTCACGTGCCTGCGCCGCCTACTTTATGAATAAAGCAGGCGGCGCAGGCAAGTGACGTCAGTGAGTGACGCTTCCCTGCATTGTACAGAAGCTGTTAGGCTGTACGGCAGGGATGTCAAACTCATGGCCCTCCAGCTGTTGCAAAACTACAACTCCCATCATGCCTGGGCATACTACAGCTATCAGGGAATGATGGGAGTTGTAGTTTTGCAACATCTGGAGGGCCATGAGTTTGACATCCATGCTGTACGGTAATATTAGGAGTGAGGGGGCATGTTTAACCGCCTCCGGACCGCCTAACACAGATGTGCGGTCCGGAGGCGGCAGCGCTGCGCACAACGACGCATATACGCGTCATCGCGAGACGCGAGATGACGCGCTATGCGGCCCGCGCATGTGCAGTTCGGGCCGGCATTTCGTCATCAGCTTGCCAGCCAATGATCGCGGCTGGCAAGCTGATGATTTTCAAAAAATCCAATCAGAGAGCCAGATAACAGATCAAAACGCAGTGTTTGCCCGATCAGGCCTGATCGGTCGCCCACACGTGCGTTCACCCACGCCCGCCCCACCGCAGTGACAAAAAAAATTTTTTTTTTGATCACTGCACATTCAGTTTACACGCACTGCGGCGATAAAAAAAATCAGTCTTGATATTTTTTATCAACCACAGCGGCCTCCGGTACTTCGCTAGCCTCCCCTTTGTAAGACAAGCTTGCTTTTTTTTTCTTGGGTAGTCTCAGGGAATACCCCTAAATTTAGTTGCCCAAAATGTCAAACAGGGGGTATTCCTCTGAAGAGGCCTACAGGCTTCTGACCCAGTCGGATGAGGAGTGGGAACCCTCATCTGATGAATCCAGCGGGTCAAAATACGAACCTGTAGAAAGCAGTGGCTCTCTGACCCAAAGTTCGGACGAGGAGGCTGAGGTCCCTGATAGCACCAGGCGTACCCGCCCCCGTGTCGCTAGACCACAGGTTGCGCAGGATCATCTTCAAGAGCAGCAGAGTGGGGCTGGTGCTGTCGGATTACGTGGTGAGGCATACACCAGCAGCCCAGCCCTCCCTGGACCTAGTACCAGCACTGCCGTACAACCTGGTGAAGTAGCGAGCACCAGAAGGGCAGTTGAAGCTGGTACGGTGGCACGTGCAGTAGTGACCCCGTCGCAGCCACCGCAAAGACGTGCCCGTAGAGCCCCTAGAATCCCAGAGGTGCTGGCAAACCCCGATTGGCAGTCCCCAACTTCGCACCTGTAGTTTTCCCTTTCACGGCCCAGTCTGGAGTTCGGGTTGAGACAGCTCAGATCGGTTCGGCCCTGAGATTTTTTTGAGCTGTTCTTGACTGCGGAGCTCTTACGACATAGTTGTGGCCGAAACAAACAGGTATGCCACACAATTTATCACCGCTAACCCGGGAAGCTTTTATGCCCAGCCTTTCCGGTGGAAACCAGTCCAAGTTTCCGAAATTAAAACTTTTCTGGGCCTCCTCCTCAACATGGGCCTGACAAAAAAGCATGAATTGCGGTCATATTGGTCCACGAACCCAATTCATCACATGCCCATGTTCTCTGCTGCTATGTCCAGGGCACGTTTTGAGGCCATCCTGCGTTTCCTGCACTTTAGCGACAACACCGCCTCCCGTCCCAGAGGCCACCCTGCTTTTGACCGGCTCCACAAAATTCGGCCCCTCATTGACCATTTCAACCAGAAATTTGCAGATTTGTATACCCCAGAGCAAAACATCTGCGTAGACGAGTCCCTGATACATTTTACCGGGCGCCTTGGCTTCAAACAATACATCCCAAGCAAGCGCGCCCGGTATGGGGTCAAATTGTATAAGCTCTGTGAAAGGGCCACAGGCTATACCCACAAATTTCGGATCTATGAGGGAAAAGATCAGACCCTGGAGCCGGTCGGTTGCCCTGACTACCTGGGGAGCAGTGGGAAGACAGTTTGGGACTTGGTGTCACCCTTATTCGGCAAGGGGTACCATCTTTATGTGGACAATTTTTACACAAGTGTGGCCCTCTTTAGGTATTTGTTTCTAGAACGGATTGGCGCCTGTGGTACCTCGCGAACTAGTCGCGCGGGCTTCCCCCAACGGCTCGTTACCACCCGTCTTGCAAGGGGGCAGAGGGCCGCACTGTGTAACGAAGAACTGCTCGCGGTGAAATGGAGAGACAAGCGTGACGTTTACATGCTCTCCTCCATTCACGCAGACACGACAATACAAATTGGGCGAGCAACCCGTGTCATTGAAAAGCCCCTCTCAGTTCACGACTATAATTTGCTCATGGGAGGGGTGGACTTCAATGACCAGATGTTGTCTCCGTATTTAGTTTCCCGCAGAACCAGACGCTGGTATAAGAAGGTGTCTGTATATTTAATTCAATTGGCTCTGTATAATAGTTTTGTTCTCTACAGTAAGGCTGGGAGAACTGGATCCTTCCTCAAATTTCAGGAAGAGATCATCGAGAACCTCCTGTACCCAGGAGGTTCCGTGGCCCCATCCACCAGTGTAGTTAGCCGTCTACACGAGCGACATTTCCCCAATGTCGTTCCTGGTACCTCAACCCAACCGTCACCCCGAAAAAGATGTCGTGTCTGTAGCAGGAGTGGAATAAGGCGTGACACCCGCTATTTCTGTCCTGACTGTCCTGACCACCCTGCCCTATGCTTTGGAGAGTGTTTCCGGAAGTACCACTCACAGGTACACTATTAGCATAGGGATCATCTCACCAGGACAGGCACACAGGGCTATTAGGGCCCATTCACTCACAAAGCTGCTGCAAACGTCTCCTTTCACATGGGACAAAGTGCATAACGCACTTCGCCACATCTTTGGGCGATTTGCGCTTTGCACATTGACCCATGGGGAAGGAGAGGTTTGTTCTATAAAGGTAAAAAAAAAAAGAACACCAGTAAGCAAAAAGGTTAATGTTCAGTTAAAAAAGTTAAAGTTTATATATTCTGTTCCAAAGTTAATAAAATTATTGCGTTTCGGCCTGGTTTTTTCCTTTTTTTTTTTTACCTTCCAGATGGACCAACTGATCGATTAGCTGCAGCACTGATGTGCATTCTGACAGAAGCTGCTGTCAGATTACACGCAAGTCGGTGTATGCGGCGCTGCAAGACGAGATTTCTACTCTGCAGTAACAGATACGTTTGCCGATGCATACGAGCTGAGGAGGAGGCGGCGTTCCTATGCTTTGGCAAACACTTTGTATATATAAAAAAATAAAAATCCCGGCAATGATTTATTCCTCCACATCGATTGATGTGAATGGAGAAATCTGGTTTGCCAGGGCATACGAGCTAAGTGGGTATGGATGTAGGGCGGAGCTCCTACGTCCTGGCAGACGCCTTTCCCCTCCATTTTTTTTTTTGGCAGAGATTTTTTCATCCACATTGATCGATGCGAATGAAGAAATCTGTGCCGTTCATTTTTTTCTTTCAGCCCAGAGGCTGAACGGAAAAAAAGAAAAATCTCATTACCTGTATGCTCAATATAAGGAGAATAGCAGAAACTCCTAATGCTGGCCATACATGTAATGATTGTGGAGACCCTCAAATGCCAGGGCAGTACAAACACCCCACAACTGACCCCATTTTGGAAAGAAGACACCCCAAGGTATTCGCTGAGGGGCATATTGAGTCCATGAAAGATTAAAATTTTTGTCCTAAGTTAGCGGAAAGTGAGACTTTGTGAGAAAAAACAAAAAAAAATCAATTTCCGCTAACTTATGCGGAAAAAAAAAATTCTATGAACTTGCCAGGCCCCTCATTGGATACCTTGGGGTGTCTTCTTCCCAAAGTGGGGTCACATGTGGGGTATTTATACTGCCCTGGCTTTTTAGGGGCCCGAAAGCGTGAGAAGAAGTCTGGGATCCAAATGTCTAAAAATGCCCTCCTAAAAGGAATTTGGGCACCTTTGCGCATCTAGGCTGCAAAAAAGTGTCACACATCTGGTATCGCCGTACTCAGGAGAAGTTGGGGAATGTGTTTTGGGGTGTCATTTTACATATACCCATGCTGGGTGAGAAAAATATCTTGGTCAAATGCCAACTTTGTATAAAAAAATGGGAAAAGTTGTCTTTTGCCAAGATATTTCTCTCACCCAGCATGGGTATATGTAAAATGACACCCCAAAACACATTCCCCAACTTCTCCTGAGTACAGCGATACCAGATGTGTGACACTTTTTTGCTGCCAAGGTGGGCAAAGGGGCACATATTCCAAAGTGCACCTTTCGGATTTCACCGGTCATTTTTTACAGATTTTGATTGCAAAGTACTTCTCACACATATGGGCCCCTAAATTGCCAGGGCAGTATAACTACGCCACAAGTGACCCCATTTTGGAAAGAAGACACCCCAAGGTATTCCGTGAGGGGCTTGGTGAGTTCCTAGAATTTTTTATTTTTTGTCGCAAGTTAGTGGAATATGAGACTTTGTAAGAAAAAATAAAAATAAAAAATCATCATCATTTTCCGCTAACTTGTGACAAAAAATAAAAAGTTCTATGAACTCACTATGCCCATCAGCGAATACCTTAGGGTGTCTACTTTCCGAAATGGGGTCATTTGTGGGGTTTTTCTACTGTTTGGGCATTGTAGAACCTCAGGAATCATGACAGGTGCTCAGAAAGTCAGAGCTGCTTCAAAAAGCGGAAATTCACATTTTTGTACCATAGTGTGTAAACGCTATAACTTTTACCCAAACCATTTTTTTTTTTTTGCCCGAACATTTTTTTTTTATCAAAGACATGTAGAACAATAAATTTGGCGAAAAATTTATATATGGATGTCGTTTTTTTTTTGCAAAATTTTACAGCTGAAAGTGAAAAATGTCATTTTTTTGCAAAAAAATCGTTACATTTTGATTAATAACAAAAAAAGTAAAAATGTCAGCAGCAATAAAATACCACCAAATGAAAGCTCTATTAGTGAGAAGAAAAGGAGGTAAAATTCATTTGGGTGGTAAGTTGCATGACCGAGCAATAAACGGTGAAAGGAGTGTAGTGCCGAAGTGTAAAAAGTGCTCTGGTCATGAAGGGGGTTTCAGCTAGCGGGGTTGAAGTGGTTAATCACTTTTAATTGAATAAGACATTTTATATTTGTATACTGGAGTGGGGGGATCTGTGAATGACAGTTTTATGGGGAACATCTGTGGATGGCACTGTTATGGGGTGGGGGGGGGTCAGTGGATGGCACATATACAAACCGGATTCCAAAAAAGTTGGGACACTATACAAATCGTGAATAAAAACTGAATACAATGATGTGGAGGTGCCAACTTCTAATATTTTATTCAGAATAGAACATAAATCACGGAACAAAAGTTTAAACTGAGAAAATGTACCATTTTAAGGGAAAAATATGTTGAATCAGAATTTCATGGTGTAAACAAATCCCCAAAAAGTTGTGACAAGTCCATTTTCACCACTGTGTGGCATCTCCCCTTCTTCTTACAACACTCAACAGACGTCTGGGGACCGAGGAGACCAGTTTCTCAAGTTTAGAAATAGGAATGCTCTCCCATTCTTGTCTAATACAGGCCTCTAACTGTTCAATCTTCTTGGGCCTTCTTTGTTGCACCTTCCTCTTTATGATGCACCAAATGTTCTTGATGCAGAATGTGATCTGGCATTATCTTGTTGAAAAATGCAGGGTCTTCCCTGAAAGAGATGACGTCTGGATGGGAGCATATGTTGTTCTAGAACCTGAATATATTTTTCTGCATTGATGGTGCCTTTCCAGACATGCAGGCTGCCCATGCCACATGCACTCATGCAACCCCATACCATCAGAGATGCAGGCTTCTGAACTGAGCGTTGATAACAACTTGGGTTGTCCTTGTCCTCTTTTGTCCGGATGACATGGCGTCCCAGATTTCCAAAAAGAACTTCGAATCGTGACTCGTCTGACCACAGAACAGTCTTCCATTTTGCCACACTCCATTTTAAATGATCCCTGGCCCAGTGAAAACGCCAGAGCTTGTGGATCTTGCTTAGAAATAGCTTCTTCTTTGCACTGTAGAGTTTCAGCTGGCAACGGCGGATGGCACGGTGGATTGTGTTCACTGACAATGGTTTCTGGAAGTATTCCTGAGCCCATTCTGTGATTTCCTTTACAGTAGCATTCTTGTTTGTGGTGCAGTGTCGTTTAAGGGCCCGGAGATCACGGGCATCCAGTATGGTTTTACGGCCTTGACCCTTACGCACAGAGATTGTTCCAGATTCTCTGAATCTTCGGATGATGTTATGCACAGTTGATGATGATAGATGCAAAGTCTTTGCAATTTTTCGCTGGGTAACACCTTTCTGATATTGCTCCACTATCTTTCTGCGCAACATTGTGGGAATTGGTGATCCTCTACCCATCTTGGCTTCTGAGAGACACTGCCACTCTGAGAAGCTCTTTTTATACCCAATCATGTTGCCAATTGACCTAATTAGTGTTACTTGGTCTTCCAGCTCTTCGTTATGCTCAAATTTACTTTTTCCAGCCTCTTATTGCTACTTGTCCCAACTTTTTGGGGATTTGTTGACACCGTGAAAATTTGAATCAACGTATTTTTCCTTTAAAATGATACATTTACTCGGATTAAACGTTTGATCTTTCATCTACGTTCTATTACAAATAAAATATTGACATTTGCCATCTCCACATCATTGCATTCAGTTTTTATTCACAATTTGTTTAGTGTCCCAACTTTTTGGGAATCCGGTTTGTATAACAGTGCCAGCCACAGATCCCCCCCCATAACAGTGTCTGTCATCCACAGATCCCCCCATAACAGTGTCCGTCATCCACAGATCCCCCCTATAACACTGTCATCCAAAGATTCCCTCATATCAGTGTCCGTCATCCACAGAACCCCCCATAACAGTGTCCGTCATCCACAGATCCCCACCATAACAGTGTCCGTCATCCACAGATCCCCCCATAAAAGTGTCCGTCATCCACAGATCCCCCCCATAACAGTGCATCATCCACAGATCCCCATAACAGTGCGTCATCCACAGATTCCCCCCATAACAGTGCGTCATCCACAGATTCCCCCATAACAGTGCGTCATCCACAGATTCCCCCAATAACAGTGCGTCATCCACAGATCCCCATAACAGTGCATCATCCACAGATCCCCCCCATAACAGTGTCATCCACAGATCCCCCCATAACAATGCGTCATTCACAGATCCCCCATAACAGTGTGTCCTTCACAGATCCCCCCCCATAACAGTGTCCTTCACAGATCCCCCCATAACAGTGTCCTTCACAGATCCCCCCATAACAGTGTCCTTCACAGATCCCCAGTAATAGTGCCATCCACAGACCATCATTAGTTCCAAACCCACCAAAAGCATACCTTTTGGTTAAAAATATTTTTAACCAATTTTCCTCCCCAAAAACCTAGGTGCGTCTAAGGCTACTTTCACACTTGCGGCAGGACGGATCCGACAGGCTGTTCATCCTGTCGGATCCGTCCTTCCACTGCTTCGCCGTGCCGCCGCTCCGTCCCCATTGACTATAATGGGGACGGGGGCGGCACTCCGGCGCAGTGCGGCAGTTCGTGGACAGAGGCCACCGGTCTAAAAGGTCGGACATGCAGGACTTTTAGTCCGGCGGCCTTTCGCCGTGCACTGCCGTATTATAGTCAATGGGGACGGGGCGGCGGTCCGGCAAAACAGCGGAAGGACGGATCCAACAGGGTTAACAGCCTGTCGGATCCGTCCTGCCGCAAGTGTGAAAGTACCCTTATGGGCCGGTGCGTCTTATAGGGCGAGAAATACGGTACTTAAGACTGTGGGGAACGGGTTAAAATCAGATGGTATTACGAAATGTCTTGTTTCTTCAAGCTACCACCACAGGTTGCCTCTCATTACTTCCAAGCTGTGCAATTAATGCTTCTGCAAAACATTTGCCATTTAAATCCTCGATTTAAAAGAACACCCTATTATAGGCCATAATCTTTTGAAGAATATCTTGCCTTGGACAATTAACATCATGGCTATTATTCACAATCTTAAAGGGGTTGTCAAATTATTTTTTTGGGTTCTTTGCAAGTGTCTAATTAAGCAAATGTAAGGGTTTTCAATTTACTTCATTCATCTACAATGGCCCTGTTCTCCTAGTTAGCTGAGAGTCACATGACCTGTGATGTCAGTCTTTCCCTGCTATGTAGAGGTGAGGGAGGAGGTCTGCCTCTGTGCATGGAACCTCACTGTGAAGGCTGTTCTGGTTAGAGCCACAAGCCCCGCCCCCTGTACTGCCAGATCTGCTGGCTGAGCTGCCTGCCCTGTGTCTCCCCTTCCACTGGATTCCTCAGCAAAGTTTAACCCCTTCTACCATCAGCAGCACAGACTCAGGGTTAGAGGCTCTGCCTCAGGTACTGAGCATCTGCAGGGTTTCCTCCTATCCAGGCACTGAAGAGACAAATGCTGTGCATAGGATCTTCCCTCCCTCCTCACCTTAAAGACACAGAACTGACAAACCAGAGGAGTTCTCTCCTCTACGCTATTCTGCTGTCTGCAGAGCATTGCACAAGAACAGGTAGGGAGAAGATCCTGTGTGTATCAGTAATGTCATTGTACTGAACAGCTGGGACTTGTAGTACTACAAATCCAACATAAGTATTCCAACAGTCACACTGTAGACAGGTCAGCAATTAAATTCACTCCCTTTGAGTAGGAGGAGGCAAAGGCAGTATTTGTTGACACCCACAAATATTCATGAGGAGCCCTACAACTGCATGTCAACAAAGGGACTGAGCTATCGAAATGAGTAAATATCCTTTTTTTTCCCTAAAACTTGCTTAGCCTATGTATATATTGGTGACCATCAGATCTACAATTTTTTGTTTTACATAATTCAGACAACGCCTTTAAGTCAGCGCATAGTTGCTTCTTAATTAAAGAAAACGGAAGCCTCTGTATGAAATAACAAATTTTGATGCAATATTTCTTACAGAAAAATTACACTTTTTTGTAGGGCCAACTGATCATGGCAACATATTCACCAGGAACTTTCCCAGTGTATCCAGTAAATGTATCCTGCAGGCGCAGTGTGTAAGACCTTAAAACAGCTTTCTTTTAAGACTGGCACACGAATGGCCGTTTGTGACCTTACAATCATTATAGCACAACAGGGACTGTCACTGTTTAAAGTCCTTACTAAAAGTTTATAAAACTGTAGCCTACAGATCTAGGGCTCATGCACACAGCTGTTGCCCGGCCATGCTTACATTTCGGCCGGCAAACAGCGGGTCTCCATTATATGGGCATCAGCCACGTGCACCTCATATAACAGATACGGACCCACTCACTTGAATGGGTCTGCAATCCGGGAGATACGGTTTGGTGCGCAACAGAGGCGTGGATCTGAAGCACTACGGGGTGCTTTCGTGGGTTTTCTGTCCGCGCCTCTGCACCACAAAAAAGTACTGCATGCACTACTTTTTGGTGGTGTGGACTGACTGATGCGGATCACGGACCCCATTCAACTGAGTGGGTCTGCGTCTGCAGACGGTGGTCACATGGTCACTGCCTGTGCAGAGCAATTTGTGGTCTGCAGCAAGAGCAAGGCTGGCATACGGTCATGTGCATGAGCCCTTACACATAAGCAATCCTTTTAGACTCATTCTTAAAGAAAATTCACAAAAAAATGATTCTGTAAATTCCTCCCCTATTAGATCATATATTGCCTGAGGATCATAGATGATGGTCTGAGGTATATGATTCACAGGAAAGAAAGGGCCGGATAAAACAGACACAAACGTACCTATTCTATCCCTATTAGGCCCTTCCTAATCCTCAGCCCAGGGACACCCCTTTATGGTAGGGGGGGATCCCTGTCCTCGTGCCTAACCTGCAGGTCACCTAGTTACACCCTTCATAACAAATCACAGGCAAATCATACATCGCAGGCTGATACCAAATGCTGAGATTGCTAACAGTGTACCAAACAAAGGCAATTTAAATCATATGATAGGACAAATGCACAAAAACGAAATCCCGACGCAGCATTTCCCCAGTAACAAAGTAAGACTGGTTCATCAGGGGTTTAAATCACATATATCAATTAGGCAGAATCTCAGGGTAAAGACTCTGACTAGTATGGTAGATAAACAGAGGTGCCTTCAATAAAGACCCACTGGGAGACTTGGGCTATGATTAGGGCTGCAGTAAACGAATATTTTTGTAATCGAGTATTCTATCGATTATATTTCTCGATTCATCGAGTAATCTAATAAGAAAAAGCTACTTAAAATAACGTACGTAATTAGGTATGTATAAAGTTATTGGTTTGAAGGGGTTAATAACTTTATACATGCCTAATGCCAAGGTGCTTCCATTAACCCCTCCAAACCAATAACTTTATACATGCCCATTGGGTTTGGAGGGGTTAATGGAAGCACCTTGGCATTAGGCATGTATAAAGTTATTGGTCTGAAGAGGTTAATGAAAGCACCTTGGAGGTGCCTTCATTAACCCCTCTCTAAACCAATAACTTTATACATGCCAAGGTGGTGCTTGCAGCCTCCATTAACCACTCTCTCTCCATCTGCCTCCCCCCAGCCTCTGATCTGCTTGCCCCCGCCTCTGATCTGGCCCCCCCCCCAGCCTCTGATCTGACCCCCCCCAGCCTCTGATCTGGCTCCCCCCCCCCAGCCTCTGATCTGGCTCCCCCCCCCCCCCAGCCTCTGATCTGGCTCCCCCCCCCCCCAGCCTCTGATCTGGCTCCCCCCCCCCCCAGCCTCTGATCTGGCTCCCCCCCCCCCCAGCCTCTGATCTGGCTCCCCCCCCCCAGCCTCTGATCTGGCTCCCCCCCCCAGCCTCTGATCTGGCTCTCCCCCCCCCCAGCCTCTGATCTGGCTCCCCCCCCCCAGCCTCTGATCTGGCTCCCCCCCCCAGCCTCTGATCTGGCTCCCCCCCCCCCAGCCTCTGATCTGGCTCCCCCCCCCAGCCTCTGATCTGGCTCCCCCCCCCCAGCCTCTGATCTGGCTCCCCCCCCCCCCAGCCTCTGATCTGGCTCCCCCCCCCCAGCCTCTGATCTGCCTTCCCCCCCCCAGCCTCTGATCTGCCTCCCCCCCCCAGCCTCTGATCTGCCTCCCCCCCCCCAGCCTCTGATCTGCCTCCCCCCCCCCAGCCTCTGATCTGCCTCCCCCCCCAGCTTCTGATCTGCCTCCCCCCCCCAGCTTCTGATCTGCCTCCCCCCAGCTCTGATCTGCCTCCCCTCCCTCCCCCCAGCCTCTGATCTGCCTCCCCTCCCTCCCCCCAGCCTCTGATCTGCCTCCCCTCCCTCCCCCCAGCCTCTGATATGCCCCCTCTGGTAACGCAACCCCCCTCCCTCCCTCCCCAGTATTAATCATTGGTGGCAGTGGCCACAGGGTCCCCCTCCCCCCCCCCCCCCCATCATTGGTGGCAGTGTCAGTTCCGATCGGAGCCCCAGCAGTGTAATGCTGGGGCTCCGATCGGTTACCATGGGAGCCAGGACGCTGCTTAAGTCCTGGCTGCCATGGTATGTTAGTAGTGAGCAGAGAGCAGCGCATTATACTCACGTGCGCTGTGGCCGCCGGTCGCTCCTTCTTCTGTCTGTGCGGCGGATTGCTAATGCTTACAGCATTAGCAATGCGCCGCACAGACCTATGAGAAGGAGCAACCGCCGGCCACAGCGCACGTGAGTATAATGCGCTGCTCTCTGCTCACTAACATACCATGGCAGCCAGGACTTAAGCAGCGTCCTGGCTCCCATGGTAACCGATCGGAGCCCCAGCATTACACTGCTGGGGCTCCGATCGGAACTGACACTGCCACCAATGATGGGGGGGAGGAGGGGGACCCTGTGGGATATGGCCGACACATTCATTGGTGGCGCAGTGGCCACAGTCCCTCCCCTCCCCTCCTCCTCCGTCCCTCCCCTCCTCCTCCTACTTGGTCTTCAGCGGCAGCCGCGCACAGTGGGGAGGGAGAGACTCCCTCCTCCTCCCTCAGCTGTGCCGGCCGCTCAGTCCTGCCTCTCTGGCCCCGGAGGACACGGAAGCGGTGAGTGAGACGCTTAATTTCACTCCCGCTCCGTGATCACGTGATCTGAACGATTCCTCGATGCAGGGAAACTGCATCGATGAATTTTTTGACTCGATTTAATCGAGTTATTCGAATAATCGTTTCAGCCCTAGCTATGATGTAGGCTTCTTAGGTGGCAGGTGTCTCCACAAGTGTGCTATTTGTATTACTATAAGAACTACTTTATCTGGGCTTGATTTGAGCTTTTATTTTAAAAGCAATTATTAAAAGTTATATTATATTATATATATGTAGGAAGTGTTTAAAGTGTAGTTCTTCATCATGCACATGACCATACAGCCTTAGTCGTACCAACTTACCTTTTCAGCAGGGGCGCCGCCCACACTCCATCGTTCCGCACTGCAAGCGCTTCACTCCCGCTCCGTGGTCACATGACAAAAATGAATCCTCGATGCAAAAAATTTGTGTGTGTCGGATTACTCGATTTAGTCGAGTACTCGTTGCGGCCCTAGTCCGCTCCCAACCCGCATTTTTGGAGGATCAGATGCGGATCCATTTAGTGAGCTGTCCGCATTTGTATGGCCATTCCATGGTCCCGCAAACCATACAGTATTCTATTCTTGTCCATTTCTATTTAAGTGAAAAAGAAAATGGCATACACAGCCAGGATCTGTGCTTTGCGGATCCACAATGTGCATTAGCACTAAATCTAGCACTTTTGTCTAGAAAAGCTATTCCTACTCCACCCTCCTACTAGAGTGAGATTGCAGTTTTTTTGTGGCTTTTTAAAAAAAAAAAGTGTCAGTGATAAATCTGGAGTGAAATTCATTAACATATCTAACCACACCCACCCCACTTTCTCTCCCATATTTCAAAACTGGAGGGAGTGGTATAAAATGCAAAAAATTGCAAAAGTTGACGTAAAGACACAACTACTGCAGACAATCACATGTCATATAGTGATGACCTACTCCCCTTGCATCACTGCAACTGGTCACGCAACCCCTTTAATGTACATGTGCAAGAAGAAATGAATTTCACTTGCCACGGGAAACACTGGGTACTGTGTGTTATGTTACATAGCACAATAGGATACACTTGGTGTTTGAGCAAATGTTTTCTCCGAGATTTTCTCATTTTTGTTTTCTCTGAAAATGCTCTGGCAATCTCCAACAACTTCTTTCTGGTTGCTGAAAAAAAGTAAAATAAATAAATCATTATCAAGTCCTCAAGACATAGAGAAGAAGTATTTTGTGAAAGTACACAAAGTTCTGTTTCTTCAGCGATGGATCATGTGATGAGCGCAGTGACGTCACCACAGGTACTTTTCTTCAAAGAAGAAGACAGAAGAGAAGCCGGGCTGCGCAAACAAGTTGATTAAGGTCATTCAATTTATTTATATTTTTTATCCCCTCCATCACTATTTTACTAAGCATTCTGTATTAAGAATGCTATTATTTTCTCGTATAACCAGGTTATAAGGGAAAATAATAAAATCTACAGAACACCTAACCCAAACCCGAACTTCTGTGAAGAAGTCTGGATTCGGGTCTGGGTACCAAACATGCCGATTCTTCTCACACGCGTGCAAAACGCATTAAAACGCTTTGCACTCGCTGGGGAAAAATCGTGCATGTTCCCGGACGCACCCACATCTTTTCCCGCAACTCCCGTGTGAACCCAGCCTAAGGGTGTGTACACTTATGCAACCATATTATTTTATTTCTATATTTTTCTTCCCTCCACCTAAAAGATTTTTGTTTTTTTCAATTGAGTTGTACAGTTTATAGGTCACATTAAAGGTGGAAAAAGTTCTGAAAGTTGTCTCTTTTTTTTTTACATCACAGAAACCTGACATTTTAACAGGGGTGTGTAGACTTTTTATATCCACTGTATATCTGCAAACATAAATTGACATGCTGAATATATAGATCAAATGGTTCTGAATACATGCCATCCATAATTGCTGGTAGCAAGAATTGCCCCTGAATGTTTCCTGCTAAATATGATAGCTAAGTAAATAATTGAAAATGCTTTTCTAACATTATGGCTGGAAATATGATTATTACTCATACAAGAAGACTGTTTTTCCTTCACTACTTCCTAGAATTTAATACTCTCTGATTTCTTACTGAAAAGAGAACCAACACACGAGATGACACACTGAGTGTTTGCCAATCCTATTTCCTATGCACTATTCAAGAGGCTTTCCACTGCAGCATAGCATTTGTCTCTCAGTGATGAAATGTTGTGGCATAAGGAGACAATTCTTTGTAAGGCCCATAGCAAATAAAACAGAATGATTTGCCATCTTCATTTCAAACTGTTTCAGATATTCATCGCTTCTGGCTCCTAGGTAACAATTTATCCGATGTCGACTATAAACAAATAATTTCAGACCTATGGCAACAATGAAAAGTTTCTCCTCGGAGATTCTGCCATCCTCAGTCATACAGTGTGCATTACAATATATTGAAACAGATTGGCAAGTGCTTCACCAGGGAATGGTTTTTCACACATTGTTAGAAGCTTGCTAAGGTTTCTAGTCAAAATGGCTTATAACCATAATAAATACAACAACAAAAAATAACGCACCAAGAAGGAGCTGTTGGAATTGAATGAAACTTTATCAGGTGTAAATGTAAGGCTGGTATATGAAAGTGATTCAATATTAGAGCAAAAAGATTGAGAAAAACTGTACAATTGAAAGGAGGTTCTAGGCTGGATACAAGATGAGATACGGTTGGGGATGGAGGAAAACAGGCTACCAGGGCCAGACTGCCCATCTGGCAAATGCCAGATGGGCTGGTGACTACAGTGGGCCACCTGCTTTTCACACACATCCATAGTGCTTAGCTCTGCCATTAATGAATTAGTGCCCTTTAGACCTCTTGCTTAGTCTACTTTCACACACGTGTTTTGGCTTTCCGTCTGTGAGATCCGTTCAGGGCTCTCACAAGCGATCCAAAACGGATTAGTTTGCGTTGTAATGCATTCTGAAGGGAAAAGGATCTGCTCAGAATGCATTACTTCAGTCTCAATTCCTCTTTGGAGACGGACACCAAAACGCTACTTGCAGCGTTCTGGTGTCCGTCTGACAAAACTGAGCCAAACGGATCCGTTCTGACACACAATATAAGGACCGTTTTCTTTGACAATCTAACACAAAAGAAAACGGATCCGTCCCCCATTGACTTTCATCCATCTTGGCTATGTTAAAGATAATACAAACGGATACGTTCTGAACGGATGCAGACGGTTGTGTCATCTGAATGGATCAGTCCATGACGGATCTGCACAAAACGCGAGTGTGAAAGTAGCCTTAGGTCCATTGCACTTTAGGAGAAGACAGCTTACTGTTACTCCATGCCATCTCCTCCTCCTCACACTATGGTTGTTCTGGATGTTCTAGTTGTGCTCCGGAGGTTCCCAGCAGCAATCCCAGTCCACCAGCACGGACTTCCATAGAGCTGTACAGGGGGCTCTGACAGGATGACAGGAAAAGAAGGAGGAAGGTGACACAGCACAGCAATGCAGGAGGATAGCAGGTCATCTAACTACTGTTCTCCACAGCAACTGTCCTGGCCTCCAGACCACCCACTGATCTGTCCTTTCCCCCAAATGCTTCACTCACTGGTTGTTCTGTTCTTCTTAAACCCCCCCCCCCCCCTACTTTTACAGGCAGCCTGCAAGGTCCATACATCACCTAGCTGCAGAAAAGGTAAGTGTTATTGATGTAATGGGTGTATAAATATGTTTGTATGTGGAATATATGTACATATGTTATGACTGAGCAAATATGAGAGCCTTCATTTGTTGAATATATGTATCCGTGTGTCGATGTATGTTGTAAGCATTTGAGTGAGTATGCCCATATACAGCCAGGTCCATAAATATTGGGACATCAACACAATTCTAACATTTTTGGCTCTATACACCACCACAATGGATTTGAAATGAAACAAACAAGATGTGCTTTAACTGCAGACTGTCCGCTTTAATTTGAGGGTATTTACATCCAAATCAGGTGAACGGTGTAGGAATTACAACGGTTTGCATATGTGCCTCCCACTTATTAAGGGACCAAAAGTAATGGGACAATTGGCTTCTCAGCTGTTCCATGGCCAGGTGTGTGTTGTATTCCCTCATTATCCCAATTACAATGAGAAGATAAAAGGTCCAGAGTTCATTTCAAGTGTGCTATTTGCATTTGGAATCTGTTGCTGTCAACTCTCAAGATGAGATCCAAAGAGCTGTCACAAAACTGAAGGGAAAATGCCCCAGGAACAAGCAGGAACTTAAGACAGTTGCAGTAGAGGCCTGGCAGAGCATCACCAGGGATGAAACCCAGCATCTGGGGATGTCTATGCGTTCCTGAATTCAGGCTGTAATTGACTGCAAAGGATTTGCAACCAAGCATTAAAAAGTGAAAGTTTTACTTATGACTATTATTCTATCCCATTACTTTTGGTTCCTTAACAAGTGGGAGGCACATATGCAAACTGTTGTAATTCCTACACCGTTCACCTGATTTGGATGTAAATACCCTCAAACTAAAGCTGACAGTCTGCAGTTAAAGCTCATCTTGTTCATTTCATTTCAAATCCATTGTGGTGGTTTATAGAGCCAAAAATGTTAGAATTGTGTTGATGTCCCAATATTTATGGACCTGACTGTATGTTACGAATGAGCAAATAAATGCATCCAAGTATGAAATGTGTAGGAGCGCACCCATATATGTGGTGAACGTGAGCATGAATGCGTCTACAGGGCATTTTTATAGGGCATGCAGAGAAAGCTATTGCACCTCGGGCCAGGAGCCATATGGAGGCCTAAAGTTGCTCCTTACCACATAAGGAGACTAGTACCATAAATGAAGAATGGTAAGCGGGGGCCCTGTTAAAGGGAATCTGCCATCAGTTTCCTGCTGCTCTCACTTTTAAAATCTAACAGCTTCAGCAAATGCCAATGAGTCCTCATATTGCAGGAGCTCACAGCTCTCCCAGCCCACCTGCTTCTGATTGACAGTTTTTTCCCCCCAAATTCATCAGCAGCAAGTGGACGGGGAAAGCCAGGAGCTTATAAATATTCGTGATTTATCACTATACACTGGAGGTGTGCAAACCAAAATGGCTGGGTCGATTAACCCCTTAAAGCCAGGGCCTATTTTCATTGTTTATTTTTCCTCCCCAAGTTCCAATAGCCATAACTTTTTATGTTCACATAGCAAAGAGAAGTTTAATTTTTTCAGACAGTTATAACTTTTATATTTCAGTCTACAGAGCTGTATGAGGACTTGCTTTTTGCAGAAATAACTGACTTTTTGATTACATTTTTTTTATTTTCTTGGAGGGGTGGGGGGGCACATTACAGCATTCACTGCACAGGAAATGTTTTAAAAATATTTTAATAGTTCACACATGTTTGGATGCTAATTTATTTTTTTTTTTTTTTTTTTTCATTTTTCACACAATAACTATTTGCCCCTTTAGAGGGATAAAACCTGGGATCTTTTGCCCTTAGTTAAGACACCATAAAATTGGTGCCAGATTCTCTTTAATTATTTTTCACTGGGTCCCCATAGCTACAAGTTGCAATTATGTGCGTCCATGAATATGGTGAGCACATGTATGAATGTGTCCATGTATGTAAAGAGCACATGTATGAATGTGTCCATGTATGTAGTAAGCAAATTTATGAGTGTTTCCATGTATGTGGTGACCATATGTATGAGTGCGTCTATGTATGTAGTGAGCTTGCGTATATGTATGTGGTGAGATAGTATATGAGTGGGTTCACTTAGACAACGCCCTTAGAGGAGGAGCTTCGTGACTAATGACCATAAATGGGGTGTTGCTGTATGCAGGAGAAAATGGGTAAGAAATTGTGGGGTCCTTTTTCTCCCATTACCATTTAAAAGAAAAAAAAAATATATTAGGGCTAAAGCATTTTATTGGAAAAAAGGGCAATTTTTTATTTTCATGGCCCAGTGCTTCTGAATTCTACAAAATGCCAGTTGGATCACAGCACTCACTATACCCATCTAAATATTCCTAGAGGGGTGTTGTTTCCAAAATGGGGTCATGTTTGGGAGTTTCCCCTGTAGGGGTATCTTATGGTCTCTTCTATTACGACATAGTGCCCAATAACCAGTCCAACAAAATCTGCCCTCCAAAATTCATATGGCGCTCCTTTCCCTCTGTACCCTGCCATGTGATCCTACAGCAACTTACAACCACATATTGTTTTTTGTTTTTTTGTAAACTGCAGATTCAGGGTTCTAAACATGTTGGTTTGTTTTGCTGTTAACCCTTTCTGTGTTAAATGAAAAATGGATTACATTTCAGCCCCATTTTGCCGATTCCCATGGAACACCTAAAAGGTTAACAACGCTTGTAAAATAGGTGGTTTTGAATAAATTGAGTGATGTAGTTTCAAAAATGGGGTAATTTATGTTTGTTTGTTTAATCATTATAGCAGCTCTATGCCTGTACAAGTGTTTAATAGAACCTGAAAACTGGGTGCACCTTTCCTTTTGGGCCATGCCATGTGACCTAACACAGTACTAGGGCCACACGAGAACACTTCTGAAAATGTAAGAAGTAGAGTGATAAAATATGTGGTGCATTTATTCATTTTTATGTGTACTGTGCAAAATATCTATCTTTTTTCCCTTGCTTTTCATTCATTTCTAGCAAAAAACACTTTGGGACCAAAATGCTCAATGCACCCCAGATGAATATGTTAAGTATTCAAAATGTTGTCACTTTGGGGGGGTTTCAATCATTATAACACCTGTGTACCCCTGTAAACTTGATTTAGTGCAGGACAACATACTGTATTTCAATTTTTTTTAGATTTGGTTAAAAGACTTATAAAAGTTCTTCTAAAAGTAAACATATGGAAATATATATATGATAACATTTTTGTATAGTATGTAAATATGTGACACTGCAGTTAAAAATAGGGAAAAATTTAAAAGTATATGCAAATTGTATAGGTCTAATTTTACCACCTAAATAAAGTACAATATGTGAGTGAAAAAAAAACTATTTCAGAATTAATTGAATATGTAATACCTTTAATGAGTATCCTGCGGCACATACAGTACAGACCAAAAGTTTGGACATACCTCATTCAAAGAGTTTTCTTTATTTTCATGACTATGAAAATTGTAGATTCACACTGAAGGCATCAAAACTATGAATTAACACATGTGGAATTATATACATAACAAAAAAGTGTGAAACAAATGAAAATATGTCATATTCTAGGTTCTTCAAAGTAGCCACCCTTTGATTACTGCTTTGCACACTCTTGGCATTCTCTTGATGAGCTTCAAGAGGTAGTCACCTGAAATGGTCTTCCAACAGTCTTGAAGGAGTTCCCAGAGATGCTTAGCACTTGTTGGCCCTTTTGCCTTCACTCTGCGGTCCAGCTCACCCCAAACCATCTCGATTGGGTTCACGTCCGGTGACTGTGGAGGCCAGGTCATCTGGCGCAGGACCCCATCACTCTCCTTCATGGTCAAATAGCCTTTACACAGCCTGGAGGTGTGTTTAGGGTCATTGTCCTGTTGAAAAATAAATGATGGTCCAAATCGGATGGAATAGCATGCCGCTGCAAGATGCTGTGGTAGCCGTGCTGGTTCAGTATGCCTTCAATTTTGAATAAATCCCCAACAGTGTCGCCAGCAAAGCACCCCCACACCATCACACCTCCTCCTCCATGCTTCACGGTGGAACCAGGCATGTAGAGTCCATTCGTTCACCTTTTCTGCGTCGCACAAAGACACAGTGGTTGGAACCAAAGATCTCAAATTTGGACTCATCAGACCAAAGCACAGATTTCCACTGGTCTAATGTCCATTCCTTGTGTTCTTTAGCACAAACAAGTCTCTTCTGCTTGTTGCCTGTCCTTAGCAGTGGTT
Organism: Bufo gargarizans; assembly: GCF_014858855.1. NCBI lineage: Eukaryota > Metazoa > Chordata > Amphibia > Anura > Bufonidae > Bufo > Bufo gargarizans. The sequence goes on along the minus strand of NC_058082.1, from coordinate 336,058,934 downwards.
TCCTAGCAGATATTCTACCATGAAGGCCTGATTCACACAGTCTCCTCTTAACAGTTGTTCTAGAGATGTGTCTGCTGCTAGAACTCTGTGTGGCATTTACCTGGTCTCTAATCTGAGCTGCTGTTAATCTGCGATTTCTAAGGCTGGTGACTCGGATGAACTTAATCCCCGCAGCAGAGGTGACTCTTGGTCTTCCTTTCCTGGGGCGGTCCGCATGTGAGCCAGTTTCTTTGTAGCGCTTGATGGTTTTTGTGACTGCACTTGGGGACACTTTCAAAGTTCTCCCAATTTTTTGGACTGACTGACCTTCATTTCTTAAAGCAATGATGGCCACTCGTTTTTTCTTTACTTAGCTGCTTTTTTCTTGCCATAATACAAATTCTAACAGTCTATTCAGTAGGACTATCAGCTGTGTATCCACCTGACTTCTCCACAACGCAACTGATGGTCCCAACCCCATTTATAAGGCAAGAAATCCCACTTATTCAACCTGACAGGGCACACCTGTGAAGTGAAAACCATTTCAGATGACTACCTCTTGAAGCTCATCAAGAGAATGCCAAGAGTGTGCAAAGCAGTAATCAAAGCAAAAGGTGGCTACTTTTAAGAACCTAGAATATGAAAATTTTTCTGTTGTTTCACACCTTTTTTGTTATGTATATAATTCCACATGTGTTAATTCATAGTTTTGATGCCTTCAGTGTGAATCTACAATTTTCATAGTCATGAAAATAAAGAAAACCCTTTGAATGAGAAGGGTGTGTCTAAACTTTTGGTCTGTACTGTATGGCCAGTACAGACCTGCACAGTCATAGGCTGCTGAAGCTGGCGTCCTAGCTTGCTCCATATATATCGCTCAGGTGTTCGTTTCCCTTAAATAACTAATACAGGTGACTGACTGTTGTTTGCAACGGCTCCCCAGATAATCATACCAGCTTTTCTGACTTCAATAGTACACATGGGAGGTGTTATCAGAGATTGATAGCATTCACTGTGTAAGTGTGTATACAGAAATAGCAGTTCACAGAGACAGTCTTAAATATAGAAAAAGCAGATATTTAAAGGGAACCCGTCACCAGGATTTTGTGTATAGAGCTGAGGACATGGGTTGCTAGATGGCTGCTATGACATCCGCAATACCCAGTCCCCATAGCTCTGTGTGCTTTTATTGTGTAAAAAAAAAAAGATTTGATACATATGCAAATTAACCTGAGATGAGTCCTGTCCCTGACCCATCTCAGGGACAGGACTCATCTCAGGTCAATTTGCATATGTATCAAATCTGTTTTATTTACACAATAAAAGCACACAGCGCTATGGGGACTGGGTATTGCGGATGTGCTAGCGGCCATCTAGCAACCCATGTCAGCTCTATACACAAAATCCCGGTCACAGGTTCCAATTAAATGTATAAATTACAAGTTTTGCTGAATCTTTTGTTGAAGCATTTTGCGGAACGGAATTGCGGACCCATTCATTTCTATGGGGCCGCACGATGTGCGGCTCGGATCCAGAAATGCGGACAAGAATAGGCATTTTCTATTAAGTGCCGACCGATGTGCGGTCCGCAAAACACACACTGACGTGTGAATGGACCGTTACACTGCCCATCGTCTCAGAAGTCTTGACGGCACAAGGAGGAACTAGCGCTCGCACTGAGTGCCGCCTTCTCTTCAAACAGCTGATTGGCGGAGATGATGGGTGTTGGACCCCCACCAATCAGATATTGATGACCTATCCTGAAGATAGGTCATCAATATATACTGGCTGCACAACCTATTTAAGTAGTAGGGGGATTAATGGAGCAGAGTGGGATAAGGGAATGCAATTGCAATAGGTTACACTAAAAAGGTGTTTTTAGAGCATGCTTAAAACGATCTATATTGAGAATCTTGGAGTTGGGAATATGAGGTTCAGATTGGGCTCCCAACGTCTTTTGGACAGCCTGATTGTGCGCTTTGAAGCGATCGCACTCCTCCCAAATAAGGGCTCTGCTACACTAATTTCTTTTAGCTTGCTGCCAAGCATTGCTGAAAAGAGGGCTCAGAAGCTACCAAGCATGTTCCAGAATTGTCAGGGAATTATATAGATGGTGAAGTAGCCTGGAGCTACTGCTCATGATCAAAAGAGAAGTGTTCCCAATTACCTGGCGAGGTTTATCAGAATATGTTCAGAGGCCACTGTTCAGAGGTGTCTGAAGCTCAGGTAAACCAAACAACTTAGGAACAATGGAGGAAAATAGAGAAAAAGTTACTAAAATAAAGGTATTTGTGAGGGACTATGTGAGTTATGATTATTAATATGGGAATATCCCTTTAATCTCTGCTAAGTCTGCACTGACTAAGGTGAAGAGACCACACAGCAAAAAAATTATATCGTAGAGTCAGCAACAATTAGACTGGAGCTTCGTGGCCAAATTGTTAGTATAGGCAACATGCAGTTCTGCCACAACACATAACAACCTGCTTTCTTTTTAAGGTATCCCACCTATGATGTTATGACCAATTAAAGCAAAGCAATAGTTTCCCATCAAGCTCTAGCAACACTACATGGCACCTGTTTGCAGGCAAATGCCACACAAACAATTAAATTGGGTGTTACAGGTTCCTTATATTGATGACCTATCCTCAGGATAGGTCATTAATACCCAATCCATCTGACACCCTACACCACCACCACCAATCAGCTTTCCCTGCAGACTCTGAGCAGGCCACTAGCATTATAAATGGAACAGGAAGCACAGCTCCATTCAAAGTGTAATGGCCATATCAGGTTACTGCCGCTCAGCTCTCATTGAAGTGACTAGTAGCTAAGCTGCAGTAGCCTGGCACTTTACACTTTCACCAGACCTATGCTTTCTGTTTCATTCACAATGCAAATTCCAGTGCCAGAGGCTGCAGGAAATGGATGATTGTGGGAGGGACGGGTGTCAGACCCTCACTGTTCGGATATTATTCACCTATCCTGGCGACACGTCATCAATTTCAGGAGCCTGGAAAACCGCAATTAGACTTGCCAATAATTCGGTTTCCTTGAATCCACCATAACGGCCACAAGTAAGAGATGACCCTTGACCTCTCCTCACCCTCACTGTTCTTCCAAATTACCAAGGTGGGTGAGCAATGTGTGTGTTTATTTGAGTATTTCTTCATACCCAAACAAGATATCTGAATAATGTATCTATCTATAGATATATATGTATATATACACATTTCATTATTTTTTGGGGGAGGGATATATGGGCCGTCATGGTGGATTCAAGGAAACGGAATTACCGGCAAGTCTAATTACGGTTTTCCATCTCATCCACCATAGCTGCCACAAGTGAGAACTAACAAATATTTACATAGGGTGAGAGGCCATCTGCAGTACTTTTTGGCCAAATGCTATATCTGCAGAGGCGGCCAGATTAAGGCGATAATGTTTCATGAAGGTTTTGAAACTAGACCACGTAGCAGCTTTGCAAATTTGATATAACAAAAGACCTCCTTTTTCTGTCCAAGAAGAGGCAGTTGCCCTGGTAGAGTGAGCTTTAATACCCCTAGGACAAGGAATGTTTTGAAGGGAGTAACAACAACCTATAGTAGTTATGTTTCATCGACCTACAGAGGTTTTAGAAAGCTTCCTTCCCCTGTTTCAACCTGCAAACTGGATTAGAAGATTATAGTCTTTCCTAAAAGTCTTAGATGCTTCTAGGTATTGTAGAATTGTATTTCTAACATCAAGGGGATGCAATGCTTCTTCAGCCTCATCCTTTAGAGATACTGTAAAAGGATGGTAAAACTATTTCTTAGTCTTGGCGATAATCTGATACCACCTTGGGGAGGAAGCCTGGATCTAGTCTCAATGTTACATGATCCTCAAAAAGAGGTATGGCTCTCTGCAAGAAAGGGCCTGAATTTTCCTTATACGTCTAGCAGATGTTATGGCTATCAGGATAGCAGTTTTGAAAGATAGGTGTTTTATAGAAATTTCTGCTAAAGGAACAAATAAGGGTTTAGACAGACCATTTAGTACAATATTAAGAGCTCACTGAGGAATCAGAGCTCAGAATTGGTCTTAGTCTAGAGCAGGGGTGGGCAAACTACGGCTCTCCAACTGTTGTAAAACTATAACTCCTAGTATGCCCAGTCTGCCTACAGCTATCAGCCTACAGCAGGGCATGATGGGATTTGTAGTTTTACAACAGCTAGAGAGCCACAGTTTGCCCCTCCCTGGTCTAGAGGCTGCCCTAACAAATCTCTTTACCCAGTGGTGTTTGGCAAGGCTAGTATCATAAAACGTGCTTAACGCCGATATCTGGACCTTAAGGGTACTCTGTCTTAATCCTAGTTCTAACCCATTTTGCAAGAAATCTAGAATTTTATTTATGGGCGGAGCAGTAGTGTCTGGGTGTTCTTCTCCCAACCAGCTACAGAACTTCCTATAGATCTTAAGGTAAATGGCTGCTGTAACTTTTTTTCTGCTTGCTCTGAGAGTAAGGATTACTCTATCTGAGAGACCATGTCTTCTGAGTGACTCGTTCTCAGGATCCAGACAGCTAGGTTGTAAATCGGTGGTTTTGGACGTTTTATTGGTCCTTGAGAAAGAATATCCTCCTGGAAGGGTATTCTCCATGGTTCTTCCAGTGCTATTTGTTTCAGAGCCGAGAACCAGCTTCTTTTTGGCCAGTGAGGAGCTATTAGGATTACTGTTGCTGGTTCCCTTTGGATTATTTTTGTAATACTCTGGGGATCAGAGGAAAAGGTGGAAATGCATAAACAAGGTCCCATGTCCAATTTATTGACAGGGCGTCTACTGCCCATGGTTTGTCCCTGGGGTCAAGAGATCAAAACTGACAGACCTGTGCATTCTTTCTGGATGCAAACAGGTCTATCTGTAGTAACCCCCATCTGAAAGATTTCCTGAAAAAAAAAAATTCTGCTTAAAGTCCATTCTCCAGGATATAAGGATGTCGCCTCTAGATTTTCTGATCCCTTTAGGTTAACCAACGTTAAGGAGAGAAAGTTTTACTCTGCCCAATAGAACATTTTTCCTGCTACCTCTGCCAGAGGACTGGATCTTGTGCCGTCCTGATGTTTTAGGTATTCTATTGTCTAAAGAAAGAGTTTTCAGATGTCTGTTTTTTGTTTGGTAGAGGCCTTTTGTAAGAGCCATGAGGACTGCATACAGTTCTCTGTAATTCGAAGACCTGTTTCTTATGATAACTGGCCAGTCCCCCTGGAAGTAATAACTTCCTGTCTTTGCGCCCCAACCTGAAACGATGGCATTGGTCACTATTTGGACTTCTGGTATCCTGAGCCAGTCCATGCCCTGAAGAAATTTTTCTTTGTTTTTCCACCAGTTCAGGTCTATTTTTACTACCGGTGGTATGCTGATTATCCTGTCCAGGGATGAATAATTCTTGTTCCAATTGTTTAGTATCCAATTTTGCAAGGTTCTGGTGTGGGCCTGACTCCATGGAACTGAACCTATGCAAGATGTTAGAGTAACTAGTAGGCTCATCACCTTCCGAATGGAGCATCTGTGAGAGTTTTGGAACGTTGTATTTGAGGGATCTTAACTTATTCTGTGGTAAATAAGTTTTCTGATATACAGACTAACTCTACACCCAGAAACCTTATTCTTGTGGATGAGGTGAGTGTAGATTTCTTTAGGTTTATCAACCAACCCAGCTCTGAAAGGGTGTCCATGAAATCTCTTATTACCCTGGAGGTTTCTTCTTTTGAACCTCCAATTATTAGAAAGTCATCCAGATAGGGGATGATATTTGATCCCTTTTTCTGTAGAAACGCCACCAATTCCACCAGCAGCTTGGTGAAGGTTCTTGGGGCTGATGAAATGCTTAATCGGAGTGCCACATACTGAAAATGGTGGCGGGAACCCCTGGGATCTCTTACTACAAACCTTAAGTACTTTTGAGAGGAATGATGGATTGGAATATGATCGTAGGAGTCTTTTAAATCTATTGATGCCAAAAAGGAGCCCTCTAGAATCAGGGGAATGGTAGGGGAAACTGACTCGATCTTGAACTTCCTTACACGATTAACCTGTTTAAGGGTTTTCGATTTATTATTGTGCGGTAAGAATTGTCGGGTTTTATGGCTAAGAAAAGTCTTGCGTAAAACCCCTGTCCTACTTCGGTATGTGGTACTTTTATTATGACTCCTGATCTGGTTAGGTCCTGAATTCCCTGCCAGATCTTTTCTTGAATTCCCTTGTTGTGGGTTGTAATTGTGAATTTTTCTGGAGGTTGAAGAAAATTCTATCTTGTAACCCTGTGCTAAGATTTTTAATGCCCAGGGATTGATGTGATTAGTTCCCATCTTTCTAGAAAATTCTTCAACCTTCCTCCTACTCTGGCGTCATTGTTCGTTTCCCTGCTTGTTTTGGGGATTGAGGATAAACCCCCTACCTTTGCCTCCCTTACTGTAGCTCCAATGACCTGTCTTATCCTTCCCTCTGTAGGGTCTAGACTGGAAAGAAAAAAGGACGAAAAGGTCTCTTTCTAGTTTATTTTTCTTCGGGAAACCCCTTCTTTTTGTCCGCAGCGTTTTCCAGTATTTTATCAAACACTGGCCCAAATACAAATTCACCTGAGAAGGCAATTGAACATAATTTGGCCTTAGAGGCTTTGTCCCCCGACCAGGCTTTCATCCACAAGGCTTTTCTGGCTGCGTTAGACAAAACTGCATCTTTGGCGGAAAAACTAACAGACTCAGCCGATGCGTCAGCCAGAAAAGCAGTTGCAAATTTTAATAGTGGGATAGAATTTATAATGTCTTCCCTGGGGGCTTTATTTTTTAAATGTTCATCTGATTCTGATAACTAGAAATACATAGTTCTGGCTACTGATGTGGCTGCAATATTAGTCTTGACGCCAAACATTGCTGCTGCCCAAGCTTTCCTTAGGAGGGAGTCTGCTTTGCGTTCAATCAGATTACTTAACTGTGTAGAATCTTGAAACGGTATGGCCGTCTTTTTAACTACCTTCGCTACCTGAATGTCGATTTTGGAGATCTCAAATATCTTACATTCGGCTGGATCAAATATTATAAGTCTATTCCTGAATTTCTTTGATACCCCTAGTCTCTTTTCAGGTGTAATACACTCACCCAGGATCATATCCTTAATGTTTTCATTGATGGGAAATACTTTAGATTTTTTTTAGATTGTAATCCCAAAAAACATTTTGTCCTGTACCGTACATGGTTTGGGAGTATCCTCTATACCCATAGTGGACCTTATGGGTTTAAGTAACTCTTCTATCTCATCAGAGGAGAAGAATTATTTCTTATCTTCAACAATTTCGCCCTCTGACATAAGATCTTCCTCAAAACCTCATCTGGAGGTAGAGGCATCCTCGTCAATGTCCTCTGGCTCAGAGGAGGATTGAACGGATAATTTAGGTCTCTTAGGTCGTGGGATGGGACTAGGGGCTCTGAGCGGGGCCATGGAAGATTTGATCTCCTCCTGGATAAAAACTTTAATCTCAGAAAAGATAGATGGTTGCTCTTCCTTCAGTACGTTCGATATGCAGACTTTACATAATTTTTAATTTTTTTTTGTTATCCGGAAGTTTGTGTGCACAAGTAGCGTATTTTAGAGGTCTGGCTTTAGACTTTGTTTCTCTAGCTCCCTAAGGAACAGAGAAGAGCAAACAAATATCACATAGCGAATCATAGATACACAATATAAAATGAACAAGACCATACTCCCCATAGGAGAACTCACGGGAGGTGCAGCCAGAGAGGAATCAGTGCCCTCCTGACAGGATGCTGGAGCTTCCTGTGTTGAAAATGGTGGCGGTGATGCTGTTTCAGAGCTGCATGAGCGCCACTTTTAACTTTGCCGGCATCTGATGTCATCCTTGCACGCCGTAGCTCCGCCTCCCCATTCAGAATTTCTGGTGTCAATGTGTCCCACGTGACGACCGGCATCCACAGTCTGCTTCCTGAATGCTGTGGAAGCCGGGTCGTGATGAGGACGCAACGCAGGCCCCTGCATGAGCGGGAGAAAGCATCCCATGAGACCGCAGTAGGTCGGAGGTCTGCTTCCTACTTGGAGTGGAAGGGAGACCCGAACTGAAATGGAAGTGCAGGCCCCAGCATGAGCCAGAGCGAGTGTCCATGTTGCCCCCGCTGCCCAGCCTTAGCCTCTGCCATGGGGGAAGATGAAGGTAAAAAGCTAAATCTTCAAAGGGAGGATTCTCTCTGCCTGCTGACCCCGTACCGGCAGGAAAATCACTGAGGGTGAGGAGGGGTGGGGGCAATTTAAACTCTATTTCCTGCCCCACAGAGATCAAGGGTCATCTCTAACTTGTGGCCGTCATGGTGGATGAGATGGAAAACCCCTTTAATTAGAAGAGAAGGTGGTGATTAATAAGCAATGACATTGCATACAAGACTGCCTTCTAACACTAAGGCTGGATTTACACATGTGCTCTGAACTCCTGCAGTCTGTTCCGGTGGAGGAACAGCCTGCCAGAGGTCATTATATCTGGCATGGCCGCATACCACTGTGCACCACTGAATCTCCATTCACTGTAACTGGATACGGCCGCTTTCTGGCCAGACTAAAAATGCTGTGTGTAGTATTTTTTGTCCGGCCAAAACCCAGCATGTATGCGGGAATTCCGGCAATCTAAGGTTACCGTGTGATGATGAAAGTGAACTGCATCAATAGTACAATAGGAGGGGGATCACTAACTAAAGCTACTTTCACACTTGCGGTCAGGGTTCCGCTTGTGAGTTCCGTTTAAAGGCTCTCACAAGCGGCCCCGAACGGATCCGTACGGCCTCAATGCATTCTGAGTGGATGCGGAGCCGCTCAGAATGCATCAGTCTGGCACCGTTTGGCCTCCGCTCCGCTCAGCAGGCGGACACCCGAACGCTGGCCGCGCGGAGCCAATCGGATCTGTCCAGACTTACAATGTAAGTCAATGGGGACGGATCCGCTTGAAGTTGACACAATATGGCTCAATTTCAAACGGATCCGTCCCCCATTGACTTTCAATGTAAAGATGGATCCGTCTGACTAACTTTCAGAATTTTTCTTAAATATAATGCAGACGGATCCGTTCTGAACGGATCCCATCGTCTGCATTATAGGAGGGGATCTGTCTGTGCAGACACCAGACGGATCCGCTCCGAACGCAAGTGTGAAAGTAGCCTAAATGTATCAAATAGGTACTAAGAGGTGGAAGGATTTTGTCACCATATATTCAATGGGAAAAAAAAACTGCTAAGCAATTTCTCTTAAATGCCAGAATGTTATATATCTTAAAGGGGTTCTGCAGTTTGTTTAAACTGATGATCTATCCTCTGGGCCAGCGGTAAACAGTGAGAAGGCTGCGGCGCTGCTAGAGCACCGCTGCCTTCTCAAACGGATGATCCCGGGACCCCCGCCGGTCAGATGCTGATGATCTATCCAAAGGATAGATCATCGGTTTAAACAAACTGCAAAACCCCTTTAATAAACATCCAAGCCTGAAGGAATCCAGCTTTTAGTCTCTCAGGGTCGGGCAGCTATTTTTGCCATTAGGCAGAGAACCAAATACACATTTTCTACCAAACCCAATAATTATATTTTTTTACTTTTTATGAGCAATTTTGAGCATTTATGTTCTGTTTAGATTAACATCACCAATATTACAACATGCATGGACTGAGTGTTTAAAGCACAGAAATACAATTCTTTCCACTAATTCTACCCACTTAATATAAAAGTAAGGATAAACAGTAATGGAAAGACACTACTACACTAAATAGTTTACACTACGTGAATTAAGGTTTATAAATCTATGAATTCAATCAGGCTAAAATGTTCTGGCTGCATCTATATAATTAAATTTAGTGATAGTAATTTAATTTGAAGCAAAAGAAAGTGAAACATTACTGCCATCTGCTGGTTTACCTATATATCTACTATTGGGAACCGCTGACAACTTAAAGGGACTCTGTCACCAGTTTCTAACCCCCCCTTTTATAACTATGGTTCTCTCCATGGTCCCCTTCTCATTACAAAGCTGTTGTTATAAGTTAAATCCGCCGTGTAGTTTTCATAAAAATCACTTTTATCTAACCTGTCAATCTTCAGGATAAGGTGCCCAGGGCGTTTCTGATGGTCTGAATCTGCCGCTCTTCGCCGCCGCCGCCGTTGGTGCCCAGCTCCTCCCATGATCCTTTCAGCGCCACCTCGATGTAATGCAATCCGCCTCCGGCTCTCCTCAGTGCCCCCTCCTCCTTTTCAAAGATCTCGCGCGTGCGCACAGGCCTGTGCCTGATGCGCCCGTGCGGACGCTTAGATTCTGCCTCGTGGAGCGAAGTGCGCATTCGCGCGCGTTCGCGCATATTCGCGCGCGCTCGCGCATATTCGCGCGCGTTCGCGCATGCGCGCGCATGCGCACTTCGCTCAACGAGGCAGAATCTAAACGTCCGCACGGGCGCATCAGGCACAGGCCTGTGCGCACGCGCGAGATCTTTGAAAAGGAGGAGGGGGCACTGAGGAGAGCCGGAGGCGGATTGCATTACATCGAGGTGGCGCTGAAAGGATCATGGGAGGAGCTGGGCACCAACGGCGGCGGCGAAGAGCGGCAGATTCAGACCATCAGAAACGCCCTGGGCACCTTATCCTGAAGATTGACAGGTTAGATAAAAGTGATTTTTATGAAAACTACACGGCGGATTTAACTTATAACAACAGCTTTGTAATGAGAAGGGGACCATGGAGAGAACCATAGTTATAAAAGGGGGGGTTAGAAACTGGTGACAGAGTCCCTTTAAAGAACAGCAATTATCCACTAGGCACATTGACCAAGCATAAAGATCTGAGTGACTTTGACAAGGGCCAAATTTTGATGCCCAGACAATTGGATTAGAGCACCATCAAAACTGCACGACATGTGGGGTGTTTCCCATAAGCAGTGGTTAGGAACAACCGAATGTGATCAAAGGAAGAACATCCAGCAGAGGGCATGATCAGCAATGCATATGGTGAGCAAAGATTAGTCTTTCTAGTCCAATCCAACAAAAGAGCTACTGTAGCAAAAATTGGCAAAATACTTAATGCTGGCTATGATAGAAAGAGTGTCAGAACACACAGCGCAACACAACTTTGCTGCATAGCTGTACACAGGTAAGGGCTCTTTCACACTTGCGTTCTTTTCTTCCGGCATAGAGTTCCGTCGCCGGGGCTCTATGCCGGAAGAATCCTGATCAGTTTTATCCTAATGCATTCTGAATGGAGAGAAATCCATTCAGGATGCATCAGGATGTCTTCAGTTCCGGACCTGAACGTTTTTTGGCCGGAGAAAATACCGCAGCATGCTGCGCTTTTTGCTCCGGCCAAAAATCCTGAACACTTGCCGCAAGGCCGGATCCGGAATTAATGCCCATTGAAAGGCCTTGAGCTAAACGTCGTTTCGGCGCATTGCCGGATCCGACGTTTAGCTTTTTCTGAATGGTTACCATGGCTGCCGGGACGCTTAAGTCCTGGCAGCCATGGTAAAGTGTAGCGGGGAGCGGAGGAGCAGCATACTTACCGTCCGTGCGGCTCCCGGGGCGCTTCAGAGTGACGTCAGGGTGCCCCAAGCACATGGATCATGTGATCACATGGCACGTCATCCATGCGCATGGGGCGCTCTGACGTCATTCTGGAGCGCCCCGGGAGCCGCACGGACTGTAAGTATACCGCTCCCCCGCTCCCCACTACTACTATGGCAACCAGGACTTTAATAGCGTCCTGGCTGCCATAGTAACACTGAAAGCATTTTGAAGACGGATCAGTCTTCAAATGCTTTAAGTTCACTTGCGTTTTTTCCGGATCCGGCGTGTAATTCCGGCAAGTGGAGTACACGCCGGATCCGGACAACGCAAGTGTGAAAGAGCCCTTAGAGTGCTCATGGCGACCCTTATGCATTGCTGAATGTGGCTAAAATGGGCAAAGAAACATCAGAACTGGACCATGCTGCCCTGGATGAAGGTGGTCTGGTCTGACTAATCAATTTTTTTTAATTAAATCATGTGGATGGTCAGGTGAGTATGTGTGGATGTGCGAAGAGATGGCACCAGGATGCACTATAGGAAGATGGTAAGCTAACAGGGGCGGTGTTATTCTCTGGGCAATGTTCTGCTGGGAGAGGTTGACTTCTGGTATTCCTGCTATTTTGACATTTACCACCTAAACAGTATTCTTTATTGGCATTGGCGTCTATCATCTTGCCACATTGCAAAAAGTGTTCAGGAATGTTTTGAAGAATATGACTAAGAGTTCAAGGCATTGACTTGCTCTCCAAATTCCATAGAGATCAATCCCATCGAGAATCTGTAGCATAGCCTTAAAAACGAATTATATCCACGAAGGCCTCATCTCCCAATCTAAAGGATTTTAGGAATTTGCTGGTAAAGTCTTGGAGGAAGATTTATCAAAACTGGTATAAAGGAAAACTGTCTTTGTTGCCCATAGCAACCAATCAGATTCCACCTTTCATTTTCTCAAGAAGCTCTGAAAATGTTAGGTGGAATCTGATTGCTTGCTATGGGCAACTGACAGTTTTCCTTTACACCAGTTTTGCTCAATCACCTCCACGGTGTCAGAAACCAAAGAACACCTTCAGAGGCTTGTGAAGTTCATGTTTAAGATGAATCTACACAATATTAGGTGCATGGTTTTCAATTATGGCCAATTGCTGTGGGTTTCCATCCTATTGCAGTTCTTCATCTGTTCACTTGACACAGTTCCCACCTCATTTCCAGTACTGTTATTGTGCAGCCCTAACCCATCCTTTTAAACTAACCACTGGCATCTTTTTTTCAAAACATGCAACAATCAAACCCATCGTTATAAAGCAGTCCTGCTTTATCCAGCTACACCAAAACTCTTCATTCTGTCTGACTTACAACCCCACCACCACTCTACTGAAACCAACCTAACCAAAGCTGCTAATGATCTTCTAACTGTGAAAGGCAAGCATTACTCTCTTCCTCCTTCTGGACTTGTCCACTCCTTGTTACAAACACTTTCAACCCTTGTTAAAACAGACCATTTTCTAGATCTTCTCATACCTCTGAAACCGAACATTTAGTGCCTCCCACTCCCACACAAACACTCCTTGCCTCTTCCACTTTGTTTGTGTCCCAACATGGGACCCCCAATCTTCTAAGTCTATAGCTTCAGCCTGAGACAGCCTGTCATGACTTTCAGTATCACTTTTAAGATGCATTCACACAACTATATTTTCAGTCCATGTCCGATCTGCACGGGCCTGAGCTGCGATACCAAGCACAGGCACTATACAATGTATGGCGCTGTGCTTGGTATACTGCAGCGCTCATAGGAGTGCTGGTGCCTTCTCAAACAACTGATTGGCAGGGGTCCCAGGTGTCGGACTCCCACAGACCAGATACTGATGACCTATCCTGGGGATAGGTAATCAGTATCAAAATCTTGGAAAGCCCCTTTAAAGGGAACCAGTCACCGGGATTTTGTGTATAGAGCTGAGGACATGGCTTGCTAGATGGCCGCTAGCACATCCGCAATACCCAGTCCCCATAGCTCTGTGTGCTTTTATTGTGTTAAAACAAACGATTTGATACATATGCAAATACACCTGAGATGAGTCAGAGCTTGAAAATATCACTCTTCTCTGGTCACACAAGTAAGATATGACTCTTATGTTAATTTGCATAAAAGGCAGGAAAGTACAAAAATGCATAATACTTATTGAATTTGTCTGCAAACAAAATTTAAAATGTAATTTATATGTTTAGGGTAACACAATGAACTTTTAGAAACGCTCAGTGAGGGTAGCATAGTAGAGGTGACAGGTTCCCTTTAAATACACTACCTTGGGATAACCTTTGATTCCCCCTATCTTTAAAACCACATATCCATGCCTTTACCACCTTTTGCTGCCTCCACCTAAATATTTTTCATATCCGCTCTTTCCTCAGACTTAAGAAAAAAATGCTAGGTCATGCCCTCATCATCTAATATCTAGACCAATGAATATCACTCTTGTGTTCTACAAATCACCTTCAATTACCTCTCGCTGCGTTCTACTTTTGCCTCTGCTAATCCTTTCAATGTTTACCAATTGCTCAGTGAATTGAGTTCTAAATATTAATGGCATACGAGGCTGTCCACAACCTTTTCCATTCATATATCTCTGACCTACTCTCCCAGAACTTCTGCACACTTAATCTCAGATCAAGCCATCCTTCCTTCGGCTCAACTTGACGGCTCCTCACATCATAGGCTAGTATTACACTAGCAGATCAGCCAGGCGATTGTCGGGAGGGATGCTTTCCGTTTAGCAATTGCTTGTTCGTAGTGGAGGACAGCACTGCTGTTACATGCTGCGATCTCCTCCACGGTAAGGGGAGGAGCAATTGCCATTGCCATCGCTCGTCACCATACTGAATCATTGTTTGCCGGCAGCAGATAGTGATTAAGGCTATATGCACACGAACGTTGTTTGTTTCCATGTCCGTTCCGTTTTGTTTGTTTTTTGCGGATAGGATGCGGACCCATTCATTTCAATGGGTCTGCAAAAGATACGGACATCACACCATGTGCTGTCCGCAACAGTAGGTCCGTTCTGTAGCCCTGCAAAAAAAAAAAAATATATAGAACTGTCCTATTCCTGTCCATTTTAGTCATTGTTACAATGGATCCACAAAAAAAAAAAAAAAAAAACGGATAGCAGACGGATGTCATCGGTTTTAATTTGCGGACTGCAAAACACATACAGTCGTGTGCATGTAGCCTAAACAGAACCATCTGCCGCCAGCAAACAATGATTTTTAAACCTGCTGAAAGATGCAGCTCGTTCACTGGGTAACCGGAGGCAGTATTACACAGCCAGATTATCGATAATGAGACTTCCTACGAACGCTTGTAGCGATGATCTGCCTAATTATCTGCTAGTGTAAGATAACCTCTTATTATAGTCTCCAAATATTCTCCCATGCACCCCCATACTTTGGAACTTGTTATTCTATTTGAAAAGACCTTTCAGAATCTTCAAAAGTTGATCTGAAAACTGAAAACCCACCTCTTCCGAAAGGCCAGTAATCTACAATAAACCTGATGCCACTGCATCAACATCTGAACAGCTTCTGCCCTCACTTAAGGCTCCTTTACACAGACCAATCAGAGAAAATTGGAAAAATCTTGCGTTCCTAGAAGGGCTCCTTCACAATAACTGCCCTGTGGAAAGGTGCCACCAATCACCCAATGAACAAGCAAACTATGCATCATTTAAGCGGTCATCTAAATCATTGCTTCTGGGTAGCAGACCATGCTATCCTAAACAACTATCTGCTGCCTATAAGCAATGATGCTCTATGGGTAGAAGCAATCTCGGCACTGATCCCTCATTCCCATACAGAGGAGATTATTGCTACATGTAACTCCAGCTCTCATCTCTTCTGACTTGCAGGCACTTAATCGAAAACCACGGACCGTTCCCAATAAGTTAGAACCGAAAAAAGAAAAAGAGGCCTCACTATATTACCGTAAATGAGGGCAAACAGAGAACCAATCATATAAACCTAAAAATGTTGCTAGAAAAACAACCATAGAATGCCCAATAAAAATGTAAATACTTTATTATGTCATCAATTGATCAAAAAATTCATAAGACATTTTCACAGAATTACTATGGAGAATAGTCAGCAAAACAACGGGGATGCAGTAGCAGAAGGTCTAGAAGACAAAGAAAAGTTTCAAAGACAGCTTCTTGAAGGATTGCTAGATAGGCAAAGGACATGTTGAAGGACATGTGATGATGTCATCAACAGTCCTGACAGCTGAACCTTCCTAACCTGGAAACTGCACCATTCTCTGTGCAGTTTCTTTACTAGATGGTGATGGACCTGTGATGACATCATCACAGGTCCTTTAGCTTTCTGATCTTCAGGACTGCACCGAAGACAGTATTAACTTTCTGTACATGATAAATGCCATTTCCTGAAGTGAGGCAACCCCTTTAGTTATGGTGGATAGAAAATGAACCTACAGTATGGTGATAACAAGTTTGCTCTCTTTATCAAACAAAGGAGTTTCCGGGGAATTACCGTAAAAATCTTATAACCTACCCTCAGGATAGGTCAGCGATATCTGATGGTTGGGGACCAAACTACTAGCACAACCACAGATCAGCTGTTGGAAGGGGCAAGAGTGCTCATGCTGCGGGCTCCTTCTCAGCCTGTGATGTCACTTTCATTGGTCCCATGGCCTTTATACAGTTAAGTTCCATTCAAGTGAATGGTATTGATCTATAATATCAAACACAGTCCCTTTTACAAAGTACAGCCCTATGCTTAGTATTCTAAGAGGAGGCGGTAGCACTTGCCTGTGTGCTGTAGACACCTGAGGGAAAGTATCGGGAGTCAGTCCACCAGTGATCAGCTACTGATGACCTATCCTTTAAGACAGAAACAAAACCCTATCACAGTCTCTAATATGAGGTAAGTTTTGGGTGGAATAGACTTCATATTACTTGATACAAAACATTTTACAGCACTTTGGACATGCAGTATGATGTGAACAGCCTCTACACAGCAGATAGAGATTACCATGGATCTTCAGTTCAGTGCAGTCTTGACTAAATCTTATAAGAATATTTTTCCATTGCTTAAAAATGGGTCAGTGTGACAGACAACATTTGATGCACATGTAAAAAAACGGTGACAGCCGTTTCACGCTTGTATGCGCTTCCTCTGGCCTCAGTCTCTATTTATCTAAATTAATTGAACAGCATTGGGCTGAAATGTCAATAGCTACATAGCCAGCTTAAATGGGATGTTTACAATTTAACCCCAAACCCAAATTGCTGGTACCATTATATTGTTAGTATATTGTTATATAGTTCTTGGATCAAAAAAACTCGCTAACATGATCCCAGTTCTGCGTCACTCGGATTGTTTCACATTACACAGTTCCGAATGAAAAGTTGCAACCAACCAGATGCAAGTTCAGAGAAACTGGAAACCTCTCAAACAAATTAACATACATACATAACTTATTTATTTCTCCCTCAGCCAATAAAACACTTACCAATTCAGTCAACGGAACCTTTGACGCAGAAGATCAGATGGATGCTCAGGAAACATTGCCCCCCCCCCCCCCCCCCTTAACACATTGTATTACACTACCAGTAATGATGTACCACAAATGTTTACTTCTCTTCAGGGACCATCTGGTTAGGACTGATATAGGAATCCAAAGAAGAAAAACAGTTTTTACACTCAAAATTATCCAGTATTTTTCCATGTTTATGCTGCTCCAGTTTCTCCAAAGGCAATAAGAGAACTATTTCCATGTTCGCAATGAGAAATACAAATAAACGCACCAAAGGCAGTACTTGTGAGGTATTTATCACCATCCCTATGACACTTCTACAAACAGGACGCTTCTCCATCATTATTAACAGCAACCTCTCTCCACATGCCTCAACAGAAGTTTGGTCACCATAGTATAGTACATGCACTTTAGATATAAATAGACATAGCAGATCTTCATTTTATGCTAGATTAAGATATATATTTTTTTGTAATCAAGCTAGTTTAATCTGCCTTATAATAAAAATCCCACCTTTATGAGTGAATCTGACTTAAAGGGGTTGTCGACTCCATTACATGCAGTGACTTTCATTGCATTTGGAAAGTCTTCATTTTACTGTATTGTAAAATATAGTAAAATATTTTACCATACACTATATTTTACTATATTGTAGCCTTGTGCTAAAGTAAAAAAAAATGATAATTACACTTACAGGTAATTTGATTTACCGCAGTCCATAACAGCATCAGTAGAGAGGATCTACCTCCCAGGATAGGAAACCCACTGATATAAAAAAGGAGAAACCTCTCCCTCTTTTAGACAAAAGATACCACCTTCAGATTCAAATCCACATTTTCTGAATGATATTATATAACCCGGCCTACTTCTGTTTAGATTGGTTCATTTATATCTTCTTTCTTTTTCCTTTTCTTGCTCAACCAGTGATACCACAACCAAAGATACCATCAGCAACACCATGAAATGAAACCAGGAAAGCATTTAGAAGGGTGCTGCCATGGACTCTGAAAAATCTAATTACTAGTTAGTGTAATTACGACAGCACCAGGAGAGATTCCCGAGAAGAGAAACTCATTGAGGGACCACAGCCTACAGGTGAAACTCGAAAAATTAGAATATCGTGCAAAAGTCCATTTATTTCAGTAATGCAAATTAAAAGGAATTGCATTAATGCAGCTTAAAATTAGGATTTTGTGAAAAGGTTCAATATTCTAGGCTCAAAGTGGCACACTCTAGTCAGCTAATTAATCCATACCCCCTGAGCAAAGGGTACCTCAAAATTGTGACTTTGGGGTTTAATAAGCTATAAGCCATAATCATCCAAATTATAACAAATAAAGGCTTGAAATATCTTGCTTTTTTATGTAATGAGTCTCATACACTCACCTAAAGAATTATTAGGAACACCTGTTCTATTTCTCATTAATGCGACCAATCACGTGGCAGTTGCTTCAATGCATGTAGGGTTGTGGTCCTGGTCAAGACAATCTCCTGAACTCCAAACTGAATGTCAGAATGGGAAAGAAAGGTGGGCTACAAAAGCACAAGACCCCACGGGTACCACTCATCTCCACTACAAATAGGAAAAAGAGGCTACAATTTGCACAAGCTCACCAAAATTGGACTGTTGAAGACTGGAAAAATGTTGCCTGGTCTGATGAGTCTCGATTTCTGTTGAGACATTCAAATGGTAGAGTCCGAATTTGGCGTAAACAGAATGAGAACATGTATCCATCATGCCTTGTTACCACTGTGCAGGCTGGTGGTGTAATGGTGTGGGGGATGTTTTCTGGGCACACTTTAAGCCCCTTAGTGCCAATTGGCCATCGTTTAAATGCCACGGGCTACCTGAGCATTGTTTCTGACCATGTCCATCCCTTCATGACCACCATGTACCCATCCTCTGATGGCTACTTCCAGCAGGATAATGCACCATGTCACAAAGCTCGAATCATTTCAAATTGGTTTCTTGAACATGACAATGAGTTCACTGTACTAAAATGGCCCCCACAGTCACCAGATCACAACCCAATAGAGCATCTTTGGGATGTGGTGGAACGGGAGCTTCGTGCCCTGGATGTGCATCCCTCAAATCTTCATCAACTGCAAGATGCTATCCTATCAATATGGGCCAACATTTCTAAAGAATGCTATCAGCACCTTGTTGAATCAATGCCACATAGAATTAAGGCAGTTCTGAAGGCAAAAGGGGGTCCAACACCGTATTAGTATGGTGTTCCTAATAATTCTTTAGGTGAGTATATGTTAGAATCACCTTTTAAGTTGCATTACTGAAATAAATAAACTTTGCACGATATTAAAAATGTTAGAGTTTCACCTGTATATGACTTTTCATCAGGAGCTCCAGAAAGATCCAATCTAAAGAAAGTGCCGACGTCCGGGTGGTTGCTCTACAGATGTCTTGTATGGACATTGGACATCACCACTTTTTCTGTACCAAGAAGTGGAGGCTGTCCTGGTTGAATGGGCCATCCATCAAGATAACTGTTTCTGCATGGAAACATAAGCTAAACAAATAGCCTGTTTAATCCATCTAGTTAAGGTGCCCTTACTGGCGTTTTTACCCTTATTTAGACCTGAAAACTGCACAAAGAAAGGGGAAGTGTTTCTCCAGTCTTCCGTTGCATCTAAATAGGATAATACACACCTCCTAACATCTAAACAATTAAACTCCATTTGTTTCTAAGTTTTAGGATTGTTACAGAAGCACGGGCTATCTCCTGGTCTTTATGAAACTACAACACTACTTTGAGAAGAAAAGCTGGGTTTGGCCTAAGCATAATTCAGTCATCTTGAATGGAGGTGAGGTATAAGGGGGGCTAATTGATAATGCCTGTAGTTCTCCACTCCTCCTAGATGAAGTGATTGCTAACAAGAATACACATTTAAACATCAATAACTTAATTGTAATGTTATTCAATGGTTCAAATGGCTCTTTGATTAAATACTGCATAATTAAATTCACATTCCAAAGAAGAACTCTAGAAATCTTGGCAGGAATATCTCTAAGCATAGAACTGAAAAAATGGATAATCCAAGGATGGCAAGCAAACCTAAGGTCAAACAAAATGCTTAACACTCAAACTTGCAATGACAAGCTTTTATCCAAATCTCTGGGGAGGCTGAGCTGACAAGGAGATGGATGGATGCTCAAAATAGTAAAGAAAGCAAACCTAGTCCTAGCATATATTTTAGAAGTTAAGTGCTTCGTACAGTACTTCTCAACAGAGTGGAAACTGATACCCTTAGCCAGGTGAACCAGAACCACTGGAGCCAGAAAGGGGCTAATAAGAAATCACATTTGCCCTGTCATCTCTTATTTTCTTCAGGACCCTCAAAATCAGTTGCAAATAAGGCAAAGTATATACTAGTCCCTGACCCCAGGGCTGAAGGAAACCATCCACTGCTGTTGGTTGGTCCATCAGTTATAGAGAAAAGAATTCTCACTTTCCTATTCACACAGGTAGCAAAGAGATCCAT
Organism: Bufo gargarizans; assembly: GCF_014858855.1. Taxonomy (NCBI): domain Eukaryota; kingdom Metazoa; phylum Chordata; class Amphibia; order Anura; family Bufonidae; genus Bufo; species Bufo gargarizans. The sequence continues at coordinate 336,038,348 of NC_058082.1, read as the reverse complement.
CTCTGACTCTCCCCAAAGCTGAACTACCTAGGAAGAAGCCTCCAGACTGAGCGACTAGTCTTTCTGATCCAAGCTCTGCAGACTTAAAAAAGCTGCTTTCCAATTGTCCAGTACTCAGATATGCAGAGACAGAGATAAAGCTTTTCCCTCCACTCAAGAAAATAACTGGGCTGCTATCTCCCCAAAAAACTTGGATTAGGTGTCCCCTTAGTGGTTCAGATGTGCTACTACGGAATCAGTATCTGATAATACTCTTAAGTGTCGATTCTGAAGCAAAGGAAAAATATTCTGCATAGCCTGAAGAACCGCCATCAATTCTTTCACATTTAAAGACCTGTCCAAGATGGACTCTTCCCAGAAACCATGAAGTAATCTTTCCCCTACATAGATTCCCCAAGCTGTTGGACTGGAATCTGTTATGATGTCCCTTAGTTCTCCTATCCAGGCCTTAAGAATCCCTGACTCTTTGTGCAGATTCTTTGAAGAACTATGGCCCACCGAACTGCTGGCATATAAGATATTAGGAGTCACCAGAATAGACATCCCATTCCATATTGAAACATAATAGTTTTCTATAAGATTTTGGACTACTGACGTAACCTTTAGAACCTTGTCCGAGGAAAGGAATCATTTCTGAGCTTCCGAGTCCAGCAATATGTCCCACATTTGTTGTGCTCTCTGGGGTATCAGTGTGGATTTCTCTCTGTTCAAAATCCAACCCAATGATAACAGGATCTGTATTACTTGCTCTACCTGAAATATACAGTCCTGACTGGATGGAGCTACTATCAGAAAGTCATCCAGGTAAGATACAATTAGGATATTATTCTCCCTTAAATGTGCCAACAGCTTTGTAAATATCCTTGGAGCCATAGAAATTCCAAAAGGCAGGACTTGAAATTGAAAAAGTTTCAGCTGACCTTGGAACTGCAATGCTACCCTAAAACATTTCTGCTAATTGGGAAGTATTGGAAGATGAAAGTAGGCATCCTTGATGTCCAACATTGTCATGAAGCAGTTCTTGAACAGAAGGTCCACTACCGATTTTGTCTTCATCTTGAACCTCTTGTAAGTCAGAAATCTGTTCAGCCGACTGAAGTGTATTATAGTTCTGCAGTCCCTGCTTGGTTGTTTTTACTGGGAATAGAGTGGCGGAAAACCCAACATGTCTCAAATTGTAAGCATTCTGTGGAGTTCTTTGAATCTAATAAATTCACTGCACTGTTCCCATATTCGGGGTGTGTGGAGCAGGGAACTCACCCGGCGCACACCCTTACCCATTCTTCAGGGAAGATATAAGTGAGGGACATGCACATGTGGAGTAGAAATTAATGGAGAAAAAACTATAATAAAATACTAATAGGGGTTTATTATAAACCACGTAATATTGCAGAGTCCACAGAAAATGTACTTCTGAACGAAATAGACGAGGCAGCAAATCATAATGAGGTGGTTATTATGGGAAACTTCAACTACCCAGATATAGACTGGCCAAAGAGTGCAAAACTAACCATAAAATGCTCTTCAATTACATAAATGTTAAGTAAAAAAGCATAAATCTGAATGTGTCGGTCCTTTAAAAAGTAATGAGGGGGGAAGTTGCACAGAGTGATGAGGAGAAAGCAAAGCTATTAAATATATTTTTTTTTCTCCACTGTATTCAATGAGGAAAATAAACTGTCAGATGAAATGCAGAATGTAAAAGTAAATTCCCCATTAAAAGTGCCCTGTCTAACCCAGGAAGTACAGCAAGGTCTTAGGCTACTTTCACACTAGCGTTCGATCGGATCCGTTCTGAACGGATCCGATCATATTAATGCAGACGGTGGCTCCGTTCAGAACGGATCCGTCTGCATTATATTGGCAAAAAAAAGCTAAGTGTGAAATTAGCCTGAGCGGATCCGTCCAGACTTTTACATTGAAAGTCAATGGGGGACGGATCCGTTTGAAGATTGAGCCATATTGTGGCATCTTCAAACGGATCCGTCCCCATTGACTTACATTGTAAGTCTGGACGGATCCGCACGGCCAGGCGGACACCGGAACGCTGAAAGCAGCGTTCAGGTGTCCGCCTGCTGAGCGGAGGCTGAACGCTGCCAGACTGATGCAGTCTGAGCGGATCCGCATCCATTCAGACTGCATCAGGGCTGGACGGAAGCGTTCGGGTCCGCTCGTGAGCCCCTTCAAACGGAGCTCACGAGCGGACAGCCGAACGCTAGTGTGAAACTAGCCTTAAAAACATGAAAATTGAAAAATCACGGCGACCAGATGGCATGCACCCCGGTATTCTAAGAGAATTAAATAATGTCATACCCAGACCCTTATTTCTAATATATAAGGACTCTATACCTAAAGGGAATGTTCCACAGGATTTGCGCTAGGGGCGATATAGATGATATTGCGATATAAACTATATAAATTTGGCCAATGATAGAGATTTCATTTATATTGCCATATCGCAGTAGAACATGGCACAGTGGAGCCGCTACAGTGGAGACGGTGGGAGTCCCTCCCTCCCCACTGTGTGCAACTGCCGCTGACCACCAATGAGAACAGAGTAGGAGGCAGAGGGGAGGGACTGTGGCCACTGCACCACGAATGATAACAGAGAGGAGGGGGAGGAGGGGAGGGACTGTGGCCACTGCACCACCAATGAATATAGTTTATGCCCGAATACAAACGTAGCCTGCATGTGCTGGCCATATCGCATACCCGGCCTCTATGACTGCACGCTGTGATCCACCGCAATTCTAAGTATTATGCTAATTGCGCCACACTATTAAATTATTGGTGGCAGTGGCAGCTTCTGATCGGAGCCCCAGCAGTGTAATCGCGGGGCTCCGATCGGTTACCATGGCAGCCAGGACGCTACTCAAGCCCTGGCTGCCATAGTCAGCTCCCTGCTGCTGTGTGCACTATGCACAGAGCAGCAGGGAGAGTGTGAAGTCCTATTCACCCCAATAGAGCTCTATTAGGGTGAATAGGACAAGGATTCTAGCCCTTAAGGAGGTTAATAGTTATTAAATAAAAAAGTTTAACCCTCCGAAATATAGACTATATCGATATATATATATATATCGCACATGCTTAAAATTATATCGCAATATAGATTTTAGGCCATATCGACCAGCCTTAATTGGCGCATAGCAAATTTGGTGCCCATATTTAAAAAGGGTCCAAAAACAGAACCCGTAAACTGTAGGCCGGTAAGTTTAATATCTGTCGTGGGTAAACTGTTTGAAGGTTTTCTAAGAGATGCTATCTTGGAGTACCACAATGAAAATAAGCAAATAACGCCATATCAGCACGCCTTCATGAGGGATCGGTCATGTCAAACTAATTTAATCAGTTTCTATGAGATGGTAAGTTCTAGACTTGACTAATCAATGGATGTCGTATATCTGTACTTCTCCAAAGCTTTGACACTGTACCAAATAAAAGGTTAGTATATAAAATAAGAATGCTTGGACTGGGGGAAAATGTCTGTATGTGGGTAAGTAACTGGCTCAGTAATAAAAAACTGAGGGCGTACTGAGAGGCGGCCGCTCGCTTGGCTGCTCCATCCTTAATGCGCCTGCGCCGATGACGTCACATCTACACCCGGCGCAGGCGCATTGAGGATGGAGCGGCCGAGTGAGCGTCTGCCTCTCAGTGTGCCTGTGTCGATTGAAGACAGGTACGGCGCAGGCGTGAGATTTTGAATGCAAACAGGGCCAGCAGAGAACAATCCCGTTCGCTGGCCCTGTCAATCAACATGCAGGGGGATGTCATTATGATAGGAGGATGCACGCTTTTTTCCGGTCATGTGACCGACTTACCCTCTCCACTAACCACGTCATCCGGAGGCGCCGGATGACGTTTGCAGCATCTCACTTGGCCCTACAGCCTTTATAAAGGGGCAGCACACGCCCCAGCAACTGCCGGTCACTCCACCACAGCGGATACCACCACCCTGGATCTTAGCTTGCTGGTGGCCCTCAGAGCCATACGCTGACCGTTGCCACGCATATGTAAGTGACTAGCCTTCCATACCCCTTTGGGACAGAAATTATGGGGGCCTATCTTTGTTATGTCACGCTATTTATTGTACATTTTGTATGTTTTATGTTATCTGCAGACTCAGTCAACCTGCCTGCAGTGTCCCCTGATGAATCCTGGGTTTTCCTGGGAGGAAACGCGTCGGGACGCAATAGCACCACCGTCACTCTACTCCTCAATCAGGTTTTTGGTGGCGGGGTTATATGTTGTGTTTAACATTGTGTTAAATCTATTTTTCTACGACTCAGGCTGTCAGCATTCGGACTGCCTGCACTCTCCCTGTGTCTAGGGCCTTGTTAGGGTCATTTACGAGAGTTCCAGTCGGGGCCACCCCTTGAGGGGCTTTTTTGGACCCCGTCCCGTGGATTACCTAGTAGGGTCGGACCAGGCCAAGTAGGGAGGCAACAGGGCTAGTTTACCTTCCTCAACATAGCCGTACCCGACCTACCACCAGTGGTCTTTCCCACCATACACAGTACACCTAGACGGGATTGGCGCCTCTGTGTACCCGCCATCCTATCAGTGTACCTCTGTGTATGGTGTACATGTTGTTTGTCTGTAGGGGCTGGTTTTATCTCCCTATTATTAATAAAGTTTCATGTTTTACTTAGTTCACTGCCCCTCTTAGTTTTTTTCTGATTGTCATTTGAGCAGTATTCAGGGAGGCACTATTGCCTGCCCCTGTCTGACCATCGCCATTTTTGTAATTGATTAGAGTTCACCTGTGGTAAATTTAGTTGACTGGACAATACATATCATAGCAAAAACCAAATCACGAGGAGGAAAAAACTTCCTGTCCAGTACCATCATTGCAGTGAAGCATGGTGCTGATATTCTGTAGGGGTATTTTTCAGAACCTGGGCCAGGGGACTGGTCAGGGTTGAGAGAAATTATTGGAGCCAAGTACAGTAACATAGTAACAAAGTTCGTAAGACATCTGCCCATCCGTTCAGCCTGTTATCCTGCATGTTCTTAATTAAAATTTGTGCTGTTGACCTCAGACTAGACTGAAGGTTTACCTTCCAAGACAATGACCCTAAGCACACAGCCAAAACAAGACAACAGTGGCTTAGGTACAACTCTGTGAATATCCTTGAGTAGTCCAGCTAGAGCCCTGACTTGAACATCTCTGGAGAGAACGGAAAATGGCTATTAACGACAATTCCCATCCAACCTGACATCTTTAGAGGATCAGGAGAGACGAATGGCAGAAAATCCCCAAATTGAGGTGGCAAACATTGTGGCATCACATCCAAGAAGACTGGAGGCTGTAATTCAGGGGTGCACAACCTTTTTTGGTCTGAGGGGCACATTGTCACATCGCTCTATTTCATGGGGCCGCAATGTACACAGGCCAATGTAGAGTGACTGGGGAGGAATGATCGCTATCACAGTCATTCCTCCTTCATTCAGTTACATTGACTATCAGTAGAATAATTCCCTGATTACACAGAGAGAAATGCGGCACAATTATACAGGCCAGTTATCATGAATGAGTGTCCCTATGAAGACTTGTTCCCAGTAATTGACCTGAATATCTTGCAGTGTCATAAGGGCTTGAAGTGGCCCCGTTTTGTAGTTGGGTACAAATTGATGGAAGTTAGGGCCAGCAATACCATACTGTGGCACATTATACCACCACAACAGAGCCAAATACCACAGTTCATCACAAAATACTGCCCCATAAGAACAAAATACATCCCCAAAAACTTTCACTGGCCAGCTGCAAGGAGGGCTCAGACGGCCCCTGGGCATCGGACCACAGGGAAATTTTCCTATGACGTCTATGGCCAATCCGGCCCTGGCATAAAGGGATTTCCCAGTAAAAATGAATTTTTAACAAGTTCTTGCAGCATACTTACCTGCTCCCAATGCAGTTTTTACTTGGCAGTTCATGGCCATGGTCACATGCACCTCTCCACAAAATCACTGGCTTCAGCGGTGATGTGGCCACAAGCAGCATGTCACTGCTGAAGTCAGTCATTGACTGGAGTGGTGTGTGTGACCATGACCATGACAGGTGTAAAAATGCAGGAACCGGAAGATGGAGGCAGAGGGGGCCAGGGAGGCATGAAGCAGGCAAGTATAAATCTTCTGTTTCAGCGGCCATGCTGCAGGAACTTGTTCATAAGTCAGTGATTTCCTTCACTGCAGAGGATAGTGCACCCTGGTTATTACCAGCTCCTGCCAGTTACAGACGCCATGCAATAACCAGTAAGCACTTTCCCTTACTAGTGGGGAAAGAGCTTATTGGTTAACAATTTAATAATCAGGCCTGAAAAAACACTTTTTTGTGATTTAGCGCACGTGGTGGTTCAAACGGTTGTAACTTTTTTGTGTTGGGACTAACAAAATAATTTTTGCAACAATTTTTCACTTGACACATAGGACCTTATAATTTAGTTTTTCGTTTTATTTGGGGAAAACTGTACAAAACTTTTTTTTTATATATATATATTTTTCAAACTATAGCTCCTTATTCTTTAAATATGCAAACTGACAACAAAATAATATATAATATATTATAATTAGTTACCTATTTTGTGTCGGTCGTTTTGTTATAGAATATGTATAGTTTCATGCGAATGGGGCGATAATGGCAACGGTTTTGGATGGTATGGGTGTTTTTTCTTTTTATGTATTTTATTTTAAATTAATTTTGAATATCTCCCCCAAGAGGTCATAAAAAGACCTTTGGGAAACACTGACCCTTTTGTAAATTTTCACTCTTTCCTTTTTATTTATTACTTTTATTAGTATTTTAATAATATTGTATTGCATTTTTTATTATAATTGGTTTATTACTTATTATTTAAATATATTTTTGCCACATAATATCCTGCACAAGGGGTCATAAAAAGACAGTGGTAGACAAACACTCTACAATTTTGCACGATTAATATTTTTTTTTCTTTTATTTGCATTTTATTATATATTTTTTTTAATTTTATTTTTAATTTCCTATAATTTTTTTTATATATATTTTTGCCACATAATGTGTCCCCCAAGGGATCATAAAAAGACTGTTAGCAGGCAGTGAACACTCTTATTTTGTGATTTTTTTATTTGTATTTTATTTCTTTTTTATAATTTTCTATTTTTTGCCACATCATATTTAATTTCTTTTTTTATTTTATTTGTGATTTATTATATTTTTTTCAAAATTTTTTAAACTTATTTTTTAATATATTTTTGCCACATAATTTGTCCCCAACAGGTCACTGAAAGACCTTTTGGGACACAGACTTAGTTTCTGCACTATTTCCACTGTAACTGGGGCATCAAAAGGAGTTACAGGGGAAACCAGCCTGCTGTGGGGGCTTTGTATACAGGCAGAGCTGATCAGAGTCTCCTGAACCTGCAGCTCTTTGCTCCTCTGCCCCCAAGCCAGGGCTACCCTGAATAGCACTCGCCTGTGTGAGGAGAAGGCAGAAGCACTGATACACTGCTTCTGCCTCTCCTCGAGTCTCGTGCAGTCACTGACAGCCAGGGACCTGTCCTGCTCCTGCTACAGTGCAGGGGTAGGAGCTGTAATGATCCATCGCACGGCGATGCGGGCAGAAACACAGATGATCTCACGATCAGCTGGGTTTCTGTCTAGGAGGACGGGGGCCGCAAACCTTGGCTCTGGGGGCCGCAGGTTGTGCACCCCTGCTGTAAATGTTGACGAAGGTGCTTCAACTAAGAACTGAGTATAGGGTCTAAATATTTATGTCAATGCAATATTTTAGCTTTTCCTTTTCAATAAATCATTAAAGATTTGGACATTCTGTTTTCATGTCATCATTATGGGGTACTGGCTGCAAAATGATGGGGTAAAAAGTGAATGTTTTGGGGTTTTTTTTAGCACAAGGCCACAACATAACTTATCGTGAAAAAAGGGAAATAGTCTTAAGACTTTCCGAATACAAAATTTCTCTGTCAGATATGTAATTTACAAACCGGATTCCCAAAAAGTTGGGGCACTAAACAAATTGTGAATAAAAACTGAATGCAATGATGTGGAGATGGCAAATGTCAATATTTTATTTGTAATAGAACGTAGATGACAGATCAAACGTTTAATCCGAGTAAATGTATCATTTTAAAGGAAAAATACGTTGATTCAAATTTTCACGGTGTCAACAAATCCTAAAAAAGTTGGGACAAGTAGCAATAAGAGGCTGGAAAAAGTAAATTTGAGCATAACGAAGAGCTGGAAGACCAATTAACACTAATTAGGTCAATTGGCAACATGATTGGGTATAAAAAGAGCTTCTCAGAGTGGCAGTGTCTCTCAGAAGCCAAGATGGGTAGAGGATCACCAATTCCCACAATGTTGCGCAGAAAGATAGTGGAGCAATATCAGAAAGGTGTTACCCAGCGAAAAATTGCAAAGACTTTGCATCTATCATCATCAACTGTGCATAACATCATCCGAAGATTCAGAGAATCTGGAACAATCTCTGTGCGTAAGGGTCAAGGCCGTAAAACTATACTGGATGCCCGTGATCTCCGGGCCCTTAAACAACACTGCACCACAAACAGGAATGCTACTGTAAAGGAAATCACAGAATGGGCTCAGGAATACGTCCAGAAACCATTGTCAGTGAACACAATCCACCGTGCCATCCGCTGTTGCCAGCTGAAACTCTACAGTGCAAAGAAGAAGCCATTTCTAAGCAAGATCCACAAGGCGTTTTCACTGGGCCAGGGATCATTTAAAATGGAGTGTGGCAAAATGGAAGACTGTTCTGTGGTCAGACGAGTCACGATTCAAAGTTCTTTTTGGAAATCTGGGACGCCATGTCATCCGGACCAAAGAGGACAAGGACAACCCAAGTTGTTATCAACGTTCAGTTCAGAAGCCTGCATCTCCGATGGTATGGGGTTGCATGAGTGTGTGTGGCATGGGCAGCTTGCATGTCTGGAAAGGCACCATCAATGCAGAAAAATATATTCAGGTTCTAGAACAACATATGCTCCCATCCAGACGTCATCTCTTTCAGGGAAGACCCTGCATTTTCCAACAAGATAATGCCAGACCACATTCTGCATCAATCACAACATCATGGCTGCGTAGGAGAAGGATCCGGGTGCTGAAATAGCCAGTCTGCAGTCCAGATCTTTCACCTATAGAGAACATTTGGAGCATCATAAAGAGGAAGGTCCAACAAAGAAGGCCCAAGACGATTGAACAGTTAGAGGCCTGTATTAGACAAGAATGGGAGAGCATTCCTTTTTCTAAACTTGAGAAACTGGTCTCCTCGGTCCCCAGACGTCTATTGAGTGTTGTAAGAAGAAGGGGAGATGCCACACAGTGGTGAAAATGGCCTTGTCCCAACTTTTTGGGGATTTGTTGACACCATGAAATTCTGATTCAACATATTTTTCCCTTAAAATGGTACATTTTATCAGTTTAAACTTGTGTTCCGTGATTTATGTTCTATTCTGAATAAAATATTAAAAGTTGGCACCTCCACATCATTGCATTCAGTTTTTATTCACGATTTGTATAGTGTCCCAACTTTTTTGGAATCTGGTTTGTATTACAGATGTGGTATGATTAGATACTTGGTATTGCCACAAGAGGATGTAAAAGCGCTTTCCCCACTGCCCTATAGAATGGATCTCAGAGGCTACATTTGAGTAGTATACCTCTTGATGAAAGATCATTAACTGTTAGACGTGCCTCTACGATGCACTTGAAGACATTTTGCCCAGTTGACAGACTTTGGACTTGTTTGGTGAATTGCCCGCAATCTAGGCCATTCTGACTTAGCGGTTAGGAGGTTTTGGAAGTATTGGTTATGTGAGGGCACGCACACCATGTGAACAGGCTACACATGACCCAGACAGACCAACAACAAAGAAGATGGTTTGATCCATGGACAAGCATGAGTAGCTCCCAGAGTTTTGATTACCATCCAGATACAGGTTGCACCTTCATTACACTGTCTCTACCCAGATCATTTTCAGGCACTTAGCAGAAGGAAATTTGGTGTCACAGAACCCATTACGTGTCCTGCCACTGACATCCACCACCACCTTGCAGTGGTGTCATGACTAAGAAGCATGGACTGCTACAGACTTCCAGGTTCTGTTTGGGATCCCATGACAGTAAGGTTTGAGTATGGAGGACTCATGGTGAATGCTTCAAATCTAGCCTTTACTTTGGAACGACACACTGTCCCAACTGCTAGTGTGATTTCATGAGGAGCCATATGCGGTATGTACTGGAGGTCTAGCTATCAAAGGGGTTCTGCACTTTGTTTAAACGGATGATCTAGCCTCTGGATAGACCATCAGCATCTGATCGGCAGGGGTCCGACACCCAGGACCCCTGCCGATCAGCTGTTTGAGAAGACAGTGGCGCTCCAGCAGAGCCGCGGCCTTCTCACTGTTTACCGCTGGCCCAGTGACGTCACGACTAGTATCACTGGCCTGGGCGGGGCTAACCTCCATTTAAGTGAACAGAGCTTAGCTGCGCCCAGGCAAGTTGATACAAGTCGTGACGTCACTAAGCCGGAGGTAAACAGCGAGACGGCCGTGGATAGGCAGAGGATAGATAATCAGTTTAACCGCCTCCGGACCGCCTAACGCAGATGTGCGGTCCGGAGGCGGCAGCGCTGCGCAGAGTCACGCATATAAACGTCATCTCGCGAGACGCGAGATGACGCGCTTTGCCGGCCCACGCATGCGCAGTTCGGGCCGGCATTTCGTCAAGGGGGGTCGCGTCATCAGCTTGCCAGCCAATGATCGCGGCTGGCAAGCTGATGATTTAAAAAAAATAAAAAATCAGAAGCCACATAGCAGATCATATTAGTAAATATGATCTGTTATATGGCTGCCCTGCTCCTCTGCTGGTCCTTTTCGTCGGTTGGATCCAGCAGAGGAGCAGGCTTCACAGTGAGTACACCAAACACAACACACTAGCCCCAGATCACCCCCTGCACCCCAATTAACCCTTTGATCACCCCTTTGATCGCCCCTGTCAATCACTAGTGAAAGGAAAAAAGTGATCAGTGTAAACGGTCACTTTTTTTTTCCACTGGTATTGACCGTTATGGTTTTAGGGATAGTTTAGGCACCTTGGTTAGGTAGTTTAGGGATCAGTTAGCGCCCAGCCCACCGCACCGCAGTCACTGATTCGCTGATTAGCGTATCGCTAATCAGCATTTGTACTTTTATAGTATCTGGAAGTGATCAAAACTGATCACGGTCAGATCTATAATAGTATTAGTGTCAATTTAGTTCGCCCTCCACCCAAAACGCAGTGTTTGCCCGATCAGGCCTGATCGGTCGCCCACACGTGCGTTCGCCCACACCCGCCCCACCGCAGTGACAAAAATTTTTTTTTTTTTTGATCACTGCACATTCACTTTACACACGCTGCGGCGATAAAAAAAAATCAGTTTTGATATTTTTTTTATCAACTGCAGCGGCCTCCGGTACTTCGCTAGCCTCCCATTTGTAAGACAGGCTTGCTTTTTTTTCTTGGGTAGTCTCAGGGAATACCCCTAAATTTAGTTGCCCAAATGTCAAACAGAGGGTATTCTTCTGAAGAGGCCTACAGGCTTCTGACCCAGTCGGATAAGGAATGGGAACCCTCATCTGACGAATCTAGCGGGTCAGAATATGAACCTGTAGAAAGCCCCTGGTCCCTGGACCTAGTACCAGCACTGCCGTACAACTTGGTGAAGTGGCAAGCACCAGAAGGGCAGTTGAAGCTGGTACGCTGGCACGAGCAGTAGTGACCCCGTCGCAGCCACCGCAAAGACGGGCCCGTAGAGCCCCTAGAATCCCAGAGGTGCTGGCAAACCCTGATTGGCAGTCCCCAACTTCAGCCGCACCTGTAGTTCCCCCTTTCACCGCCCAGTCTGGAGTTCGGGTTGAGACAGCTCAGATCGGTTCGGCCCTGGGGTTTTTTGAGCTGTTCTTGTCTGCGGAGCTCTTAGACATAGTCGTGGCCGAAACAAACAGGTATGCCACACAATTTATAACCGCCAACCCGGGAAGCTATTATGCCCAGCCTTTCCGGTGGAAACCAGTCCAAGTTTCCGAAATTAAAATTTTTCTGGGCCTTCTCCTCAACATGGGTCTAACTAAAAAGCATGAATTGCGGTCATATTGGTCCACGAACCCAATTCATCACATGCCCATGTTCTCTGCTGCTATGTCCAGGGCACGTTTTGAGGCCACCCTGCATTTCCTGCACTTTAGCGACAACACCGCCTCCCGTCCCAGAGGCCACCCAGCTTTTGACCGGCTCCACAAAATTCGGCCCCTCATAGACCCTTTCAACCAGAAATTTGCAGATTTGTATACCCCAGAGCAAAACATCTGCGTAGACGAGTCCCTAATACATTTTACCGGGCGCCTTGGCTTCAAACAATACATCCCAAGCAAGCGCGCACAGTATGGGGTCAGGCTATACCCACAAATTTCGGATCTATGAGGGAAAAGATCAGACCCTGGAGCCGGTCGGTTGCCCTGACTACCTGGGGAGCAGTGGGAAGACAGTCTGGGACTTGGTGTCACCCTTATTCGGCAAGGGGTACCATCTTTATGTGGACAATTTCTACACAAGTATGGCCCTCTTCAGGCATTTGTTTCTAGAACAGATTGGCGCCTGTGGCACCGCGTGAACTAGTCGCGCGGGCTTCCCCCAACGGCTCGTTACCACCCGTCTTGCAAGGGGGCAGAGGGCTGCATTGTGTAACGAACTGCTCGCGGTGAAATGGAGACAAGCGTGACGTTTACATGCTCTCCTCCATTCACGCAGACACGACAATACAAATTGAGCGAGCAACCCGTGTCATTGAAAAGCCCCTCTCAGTCCACGACTATAACCTTCACATGGGAGGGGTGGACTTCAATGACCAGATGTTGTCTCCGTATTTAGTTTCCCGCAGAACCAGACGCTGGTATAACAAGGTGTCTGTATATTTAATTCAATTGGCTCTGTATAATAGTTTTGTTCTCTACAGTAAGGCTGGGAGAACTGGATCCTTCCTCAAATTTCAGGAAGAGATCATCGAGAACCTCCTGTACCCAGGAGGTTCCGTGGCCCCATCCACCAGTGTAGTTAGCAGTCTACACGAGCGACATTTCCCCAATGTTGTTCCTGGTACCTCAACCCAACCGTCACCCCGAAAAAGATGCAGTGTCTGTAGCAGGAGTGGAATAAGGCGTGACACCCGCTATTTCTGTCCTGACCACCCTGCCCTATGCTTTGGAGAGTGTTTCCGGAAGTACCACACACAGGTACACCTAGCATAGGGATCACATCTCACCAGGACAGGCACACAGGGCTATTAGGGCCCATTCACTCACAGCTGCTGCAAACGTCTCCTTTCACCTGGGACAAAGTGCATAACGCACTTCGCCACATCTTTGGGCGATTTGCGCTTTGCACATTGACCCATGGGGAAGGAGAGGTTTGTTCTATAAAGGTAAAAAACAAACAAAAAAAAAACACACCAGTAAGCAAAAAGGTTAATGTTTAGTTCAAAAAGTTAAAGTTTATATGTTCTGTTCCAAAGTTAATAAAATTATTGTGTTGCGGCCTCGTTTTTTCATTTTTTTTTTTCACCTTCCAGGTGGACCAACCGATCGACTAGCTGCAGCACTGATGTGCATTCTGACAGAAGCATTGCGCTGCTGTCAGATTACACACAAGTTGGTGTATGCGGCGCTGCGAGACGAGATTTCTCCTCTGCAGTAAAAGATACGTTTGCCAAGGCATACGAGCTGAGGAGGAGGCGGTGTTCCTATGCTTTGGCAAACACTTTGTATATAAAAAAATAAAATAAAATCCCGGCAATGATTTATTCATCCACATCGATTGATGTGAATGGAGAAATCGGGTTTGCCAGGGCATACGAGCTAAGAGGGTATGGATGTTGGGCGGAGCTCCTATGTCCTGGCAGACTCCTTTCCCCTCCTTTTTTTTTTTTGGCAGAGATTTTTTCATCCACATTGATCGATGCTAATGAAGAAATCTGTGCCGTTCATTTTTTTCTTTCAGCCCAGAGGCTGAACGGAAAAAAAAAAATCTCATTACCTGTATGCTCAATATAAGGAGAATAGCAGAAACTCCTAATGCTGGCCATACATGTAATGATTGCGGAGACCCTCAAATGCCAGGGCAGTACAAACACCCCACAACTGACCCCATTTTGGAAAGAAGACACCCCAAGGTATTCGCTGAGGGGCATATTGAGTCCATGAAAGATTTAAATTTTGGTCCTAAGTTAGCGGAAAGTGAGACTGTGAGAAAAAAAATTAAAAAAAAATATTTCCGCTAACTTATGCCAAAAAAAAAAATATTTCTATGAACTCGCCAGGCCCCTCATTGAATACCTTGGGGTGTCTTCTTTCCAAAGTGGGGTCACATGTGGGGTATTTATACTGCCCTGGCTTTTTAGGGGCCCTAAAGCGTGAGAAGAAGTCTGGGATCCAAATGTCTAAAAATGCCCTCCTAAAAGGAATTTGGGCACCTTTGCGTATCTAGGCTGCAAAAAAGTGTCACACATTTGGTATCGCCGTACTCAGGAGAAGTTGGGGAATGTGTTTTGGGGTGTCATTTTACATATACCCATGCTGGGTGAGATAAATATCTTGGTCAAATGCCAACTTTGTATAAAAAAAACCCAGCATGGGTATATGTAAAATGACACCCCAAAACACATTCCCCAACTTCTCCTGAGTACGGCGATACCAGATGTGTGACACTTTATTGCAGCCTAGGTGGGCAAAGGGGCACACATTCCAAAGAGCATCTTTCGGATTTCGCAGGCCATTTTTTACACATTTTGATTGCAAAGTACTTCTCACACATATGGGCCCCTAAATTGCCAGGGCAGTATAACTACGCCACAAGTGACCCCATTTTGGAAAGAAGACACCCCAAGGTAGTCCATGAGGGGCATGGCGAGTTCCTAGAATTTTTTATTTTTTGTCGCAAGTTAGTGGAATATGAGACTTTGTAAGGAAAAACAATAAAAATAAAATCATCATCATTTTCCGCTAACTTGTGACAAAAAATAAAAAGTTCTATGAACTCACTATGCCCATCAGCGAATACCTTAGGGTGTCTACTTTCCGAAATGGGGTCATTTGTGGGGGTTTTCTACTGTCTGGGCATTGTAGAACCTCAGGAAACATGACAGGTGCTCAGAAAGTCAGAGCTGCTTCAAAAAGTGGAAATTCACATTTTTGTACCATAGTTTGTAAACGCTATAACTTTTACCCAAACCATTTTTTTTTTTTTTTTGCCCAAACATTTTTGACATGTAGAACAATAAATTTTGCGAAAAATTTATATATGGATGTCGTTTTTTTTGCAAAATTTTACAGCTGAAAGTGAAAAATGTCATTTTTTTTTCAAAAAAATCGTTACATTTCGATTAATAACAAAAAAAAAGTAAAAATGTCAGCAACAATGAAATACCACCAAATGAAAGCTCTATTAGTGAGAAGAAAAGGAGGTAAAATTAATTTGGGTGGTAAGTTGCATGACCGAGCGATAAACGGTGAAAGTAGTGTAGTGCAGAAGTGTAAAAAGTGGCCTGGTCATTAAGGGGGTTTCAGCTAGCGGGGTTAAAGTGGTTAAACAAAGTGCAGAACCCCTTTAAGGTTTGTTTCCTGATGTAAAATGCAAGAACAAAGAAGTCAAGCTTCCTTATCTACTGCTTCACTGGAGTTTAGTAAAGAGAATCAGGTTAGCAGCACAGCATAGGGTGTAAATGTTGTTATTTGATCAAATACAGTAACAAATTATGCTGATGTTACATCACTGCTTTCAGACAGCAATCTTTAAATATACTTACATTTGCCCATGTGTTTTAATTTATCCCTAAATAAGGCATCTTCAGATATAGCACTGCTAGAATCACAGCCACCAGAAACTGTATGGGATTCATCTGCTGTAAAATAAAGAGAACACAAAACAAAACAGTTGCGGCTACTGAAGTTTAGTTTAGTTTCTACACTGTATGTGTCGTCTTTCATATATATTAAAAAAAATAAAAAAAATTATAATGGAGTTCATATAGTTCCATCAAGGAGTCAGTCATTTTGATGGGAAAAGCAGGGCTACATGCATTGCTATTTTCCCCATCAGAGGCGTTAACAGAGTGAATTAAGTCTCAATCAGTAGACATTTTACCCATCCAGGACCATCCAATTTCCTCCTTTTTTTCCTCCCTGCTTTGCAAAAGTCATACCTTTTTTTGGGGGGAGGGGGGGGGGGGAGAATTTTGACCATGACATCTAAGGGGTTAAACGGCACTGATCCAGCACTTCCAGGCAGTTAGGGCAGGAGCCCAGGCTCTCATGTGAGGGCCAAGCTCCTACTTCCCGCTGGGACCCGTGCAATGCTTAGCCCTTTTAACAGCAGCTTAGCCTAAAACCCATTAGTAGCCCGTTGTATTTTTTTTCTTTTTTTTTTATGGCACCATTTAATTCACTATATTTTGTATAGAAAAATAGAAACATTATTTTTTGGTTGAAATTTAAAAAATTGCAATTCTGCCATAGTTTTTCAGGTTTTCTTTTTAGGACAAAAAATTACATGATGAGTGTATTTCTTTGGGTCAGTACAGCGTACCAAATGTATATTGTTTTCATTTTGATTTACTACTTTTTAAAAAATAAAAATTTGCATTGCCATATTGGACCACCCATAACTTTTTTTTATGTTTTTGTCCACAGAGTTGTGTGTGATGCCTTGTTTTTTGTGGGATGAACTCTAGATTTTATTGGTACCATTCTAATCTTGTTTTTTGGACATAGCGATATCTGTTAGAACACAATTACAGTCTATGTTTTTTTTTTACAGGCTGCCACAGCAACAGATCAACACCTTCCTAGCCCCACTAATGTACTATTAAGTTATGGGGAGCAAAAAGTTAAAGGCGTTTACAGAAAGAACACTTATTGTTTATGCTTCAGTTGGGCCATATATGTGTGACCAGTGTGGGTCTGATCCCCAACAATCAGAAAAACAAAGGATGGGACTTTGGAGCCATTTATTCCTTTTGTACTCACTAGTAGTAACACATCTGAGATTTATGACAACTATCTTTGCTGCCAATACCAACCAAGCTTCCATTTTGTACAGTAGCTATGCAAATCGTAAAAAAACATATATACCTATTATGAAAAAAGTTAGCACACAAAAATAACCTAAAATCATATATTCTCTTGAAAAATTCACCTTACATGACATTTACGCTAAAATTTGGAGTCAAATAATGCATTTTGATTGCATGGTACCAATGCAAGCCGAACATTTCAAGATTTTTTTCCCCCTAGTAATATATGTCCTTACTTGTTATTGAAGGGCAAAAACTGAAATCATTATTCCCCAGCATACTGCTAGACTTAGATTTCTTTGACTCATATTTCAAACGATCTGAAAAACAAAAAAGCAGTTTTGTTTCAACATTTTCAGCAAAGAGAGGAACAATGTTCTTTAGGAAACATGCTTTTATGCAATAAACTCAATGTTAATATATTTCTGTATTTTTTAGCCTGTTTATTTTATGCAAATGTGCCACACAAATCATTGCTATTTTTGAGTAGGACAGGTTGTCCAAGGTCTCTCATTATTAGGCTTTGGGGAGGAGTTGTTTTAAAATGCATTACTTTGAGAAAGCTTGCTGTGGGAAAGGCTCACATGATAGGACCCAATTCTATCCTGAGAAGTGTGCACAGGGCGTTAAAGGGGTTCTCTGGGAATTATTTAAAATGGTGCCAGCAACCTGTCTTAGAACGTGAGGAGGACTGGTTGCCATCCTTTGCAGAGCTGTCTAAGAGGGAGAGGCCTCACTATACATTACACTCTGGCATTTGCAAATACTACATTTTGGTAAGTTTTCCTGTCAGGCTGCCTGGCTTAGCATGTTATAAGTAGGATTGGATCACCCCCAGCTATACCAATCTATTTTTGGCCCATTGGGAGGATGGGGTCATCCGCCCTCGGCTGGGGACGAGTCTGGTGCTCTGGCACCGGTATATTGATGATATTATTTTCATTTGGCAGGACAGTAGAGCGGATTTGGAACAGTTCCTGGTCGACATTAACTTAAACACTAGGAATCTGATATTCACCCCTACAATAGATTCAAGGGAAACAGTCTTTTTAGACCTTCAAGGTTGCCATGTAGTACGCACACTAAACAAGTGGCAAGAAACAGCTTTATACGTTATTAGAGTTGCCACCTGCCCAGGTGGCTCATGAATATACCGGTGAGTCAATTCAGAAGACTTAAACGCAATTGCACAATTAACAAGCAATTTGAAGATGAAGCCCAGAAACGTAGTCAACTATTTAGAGACAGAATACCCTACGACAACTATAGAAGGTGCGCTACATAGGGTCCGGGATATGAATAGGGCTGATTTTTTCGGGCCCAGTAAATCAATGCTACCAGATGACACCATTAATATTACCATTCCATTCCCAACACCGACAGGTTGAAACAATCATTCCAGCTTCTGCAAGTCTAAAGACAAAGGTACCATAACAGTCATGTATAGGTGTGCTATAGGGCAATGTGAGCACTGTATATGGCCATATGGAGGTGACAGACTCCCTTTAATCATTATTGGCATTTTTGCGGGTCGACAAGATCGTGGGACCACTACTGACAGCAACCCGGCGAATCACCTACACCAAAGCTGCCAACCTTGCCTCCAAAGTGGCACCAACTGTTAAGAGAACCTGCAATAAAAGTACAGGTTCTGATTGGTTACAAATTAAGTGGTTTTTTTTAGGTGCGGAAGATGCCCTAACTGCAGGGTAACTTCCTTCCCCAAAAAGACCTAAAGAGTTGAATCAACACAGAATACCTTCTTTATAGATATCCAGGAAACATTAACCTGTGATTCAAAGGATGTTATATATTTATTAGGATGTAGCTGTCGCCAACAGTATTTAGGCTGCACCGAGAGGACCCTTAAGAAGAGAGTGAGGGAACATATCTCTAACATAGTTACTTCATTCCCTCTCTAAACATTTTAGAGTCGTCCATGATTGCGATCCCTCTACCCTCACCTTCGTGGCCATTGAAAAGATCAGAAGGTCATGGAGAAGGGGAGAAATCACATCATGAACATGTCCAGGCAAAAATCGCGCCTGATATAGGTACGCCCAAGGGACACAATGCAGAGATGGAACTGTTTGGATTCCTTTAACAGGGGGGGATGTCTGGTGGGGATGCGGAATCGAAATCTGGCTGTTTATCAGCACTTCAATCTTCTCCCCCCCCCCCCCCCCCCCAAAATGCAACTTTTCCACATCCTCCAGCGTTAGAGCAGCACTCCATCGGATGATAATAATGTATTCAGCAATTTATCCCTCACATTTGTCAGTAGATTGTCTTTCATATGAAATGTAGATATGGAATCATATGTTCTAACTGTATGAGTTTTTATTAGTGTATTATGTAGATCTTGATCCTCTATATTTTATATTTTGATTTAGGTGATTTTTATGCAAAAACGAAAAAAAAAACACGCATCCAACTCAACAACTTGAGTATATAAGCGTTGCACTTCCTGCTTGCCAGACACCGCCACTGAAGAAGGGGAGGTACCCCGAAACCTGTTTGGTCTGTTCGGACGAAGTAGCAAGCAAGGACTCGTACGGACTTTGCCGCAAGCGGCTTCTTTTTTAGGGTGCATCATAGCCCTTCATTATATCTTCAGGAGTACAGACTAACTCCTCATTATACTATTCATTTGGAGAAGCGGAACCAACCAACGCTCCTTTTGCAGCATACGACCGCCTGATCACGTACACATACTCAGAGTCACGTGGAACCACCGCCAAGTCACATGGGACGCCACGGGAATATCGCGAGACTACACGGGACGCCGGTAACTAGTCTGGCGGTGAAACAGAGGAGATAATTAAAACCATCTACCTCCTGGCGGTAAGACCCTAACTGACAGCGGGAACCAGGACCGGTTCACTAGCTTACCATCCGGTGGTAACGTATGCGGTTTTCCACTTATACTATTTGAGTTGAGATACGGACATACTCCCCCTGAGCGTTGATCTCACATGATATATACTAACAGGAGATACACTTCCTCCACCTGCAGTTTTCTACCCCCATATGGAACACTAGTATACGGTACCTTCTGTACGGGCAGTACATCTCACAATCAAGTCTCATAGTTTTGTCCAACTAAGGCCCTGCCTGGCCATCACAGGAGCCAGAGACTTTATCCACCAGTCTTCTCTATCCACAGATATGCCATTATATCTATGATCTTCTTATAACCTCTATATGCGATTTTTATGTATTTTATGCTAGAAGTGTCTATTGAGTCCTATTGGTGATTATTAAATATTCTACTTTATATGCAATTGCTGTCCTGGGCTCCTTGATATCCGAGTGCCCCTCTTCTACTTCTTATACAATTTTTCTCTGGAACTGGGTGATCCTTGAGGGATTTCCCAGATGAGCCGCCATTTCTTCGTTTCTTAGGATTGCAACATTGCCATCTATTGTAGAGAAGTGTGGTGAGGCCCCACCCTGCAAGTGTTGACAACCAGTCCTCACATTCTAGGACAGGTTGCTGGTGGCCATTTTGCATCATTCCTGGAGAACCCCCTTTACCACTATTCTATGGACGGGTAACGTCACTTCTGCAGTCCAGGCCAGGGGAGAAGCAGTGGATGGGATCAGAATAATTTGTACCCTCTAGTATATGCACAGATTAAATATATACAGAAGTTTGCTCATAGAACAGGGAGAGTAACAGTTCTGGATCAGTCCACAGCACCTCTCACTTTCTAGGGCTACAGAAGTGATGTTCCGTCCACAGACCCAGCTGGAAACTTGGTAAAAAAAATATGCTCCATTCAACTTTAGGGGACTGCTGGAGATAGATGAGTACACAAACTCTGCTTTCTCCATCAGCTCCACAGAACTGAATAGGGTGCCACTGCAGAACTGTGACCACTGCTTTATACAAACGGGGGAGCACAGGCCCACATTCTCGTTTTGGTTCAACTGCTGAGGCAACTGCTGATCACAAGAATGGGGGCTCGTGCTCCCCTGTTGTGCATTGCCACTCTATTCAGCTCTGTTGGGCTGCCGGAGACAGCCAATCAGACATTTATCCTATATCCCGAGGATAGGGCAGTGATGGCTATCCTCCGGCACTCTAGCTGTGGTGAAACTATGACTCTCTGCATGCTCCATTCATTTCTATAACATTCTGAGATCAGCCAAACAAGTGTGCATCTCTGTAGGTAGTTTTACCACAGCTGGAGTGCCGGAGGTTAGCCATTACTGGAATAGGGGATAATTTGTCTTAATGAAACAACCCTTTGAAGGTAGGCTGCTGGGTCCCAAGAAACCCCTTTAACCTCAATGAATCTTTCATAGAAAAAGTTTAAAGAATTTATTAAGGAATAGTATAAATAACAATGGTATAATTGATATTTTAAGATATGAAGTCTGCAATAAGCTGAAGGAACAATATAATGTTAATTAACTTCAAAGGTATTTCATTCCCCTGATTTCCTTTTCCTACCATTACACTGCAGATTTATAGTTAAAGGGTTTGTGCAGTGTCATGATATTGATGACCTAACTTCAGAATAGGTTGTCAACATTAGATAATTGGGAGTCCGACTCTCGGCACCGCATTTGAATGGAGTGGCTGTGAATAGGGGATACGTTGTAATGGGACAAAAAACCTTGCAGATCATAAGAGTGTCCCCTGGTAGGACCAAAACCAATCAACTGCTATCTGTAGTAAAACCTGACAGTAAGGCCCCTTTCACCCGGGCATCACGGATTTCAGTCAGTTTTGTCTGCGATTGCGTTGTTCAGTTTTTTCAGCGCGAGTGCAAAGCGTTTTAATGTGCTTTGCACGCGCGTGATAAAAAACTGAATGTGTTACCCGAAACCCGAACTTCTTCACTGAAGTTTGGGTTTCGGTTCGGTGTTCTGTAGATGGTTAAACATGGTTATAATGGAAAATAATAGCATTCTTTAGTACAGAATGATAAGTAAAATGTCCGTTAAGGGTTAAAAAATAATAAAAAAAATTACTTACCTCATCCACTTGATTGCGCAGCCGTTATAGTCTTCTTTCTTCTTCTTGCAGGACCTGCAAAAGGACCTGCGCTGACGTCATCGTGCTCACTAACGTCATGAGCGTGGTGACGTCAGAGCAGGTCCTGCTGAATGAAGGTAGAAGGTCCTTCTATTTTCATTCAGCAGGACCTGCGCTGACGTCACCGCGCTCACCACGTGGGTAGTGCAATAACGCCAGCACAGGTCCTTTTGCAGGTCCTGCAAGAAGAAGAAAGATGATAATAACGGCTGCGCAATCAAATGGATGATGCGAGTCATTTCATTAATTTTTTAACCCTTAATGGACATTTTACTTAGCATTCTGTACTAAAGAATGCTATTATTTTCCATTATAACTATGTTATAAGGGAAAATAATACAGTAAATGGACTTTAATGGGGTGCCGTGGCTCATCTCATCTCCTTAGCAACCATCTGTGAAAATTGCATTGCATTTACGGATGCAATGCGATTTTCACGCAGCTCCATTCACTTCTATAGGGCCTGCATGTAAAACGCAGAATATAGAACATGCTGCAATTTTCACGCAAAGCACAAGTGATGAAAAACATTGCTCATGTACACAGCCCCATTGAAATGAATGGGTCAGGATTCAGTGTGGGTGCAATGCGCGCACGTCACACATTGCACCCGCGCGGAAAACACGCTCATGTGAAAGGGGCCTAAGTGTTCAA
Source organism: Bufo gargarizans (assembly GCF_014858855.1). NCBI lineage: Eukaryota > Metazoa > Chordata > Amphibia > Anura > Bufonidae > Bufo > Bufo gargarizans. The sequence continues at coordinate 336,015,530 of NC_058082.1, read as the reverse complement.
AATGCAAGCAGCACCATCGCAGAGCGATTAAGTATTACATAGTACCCATTAAAAGGGCAAAGCATGTTGTACAGAGTGACAGATGCCCTGAAATGATCTCCAAAAGGTATAATGTTAAAATATACTTTTCCACAGACACCACTGCATCAAAATGGTTTACATCTAATAATGCTACAATACAACATAGCATGCATTTAACCCCTTCAGGACCCTGCCATTTTTCACCTTAAAGGGTTTCTGTCACCAGAATTAAGCCTATTAAACTAGCTGACATTAGCGATGTGCTAATGTCAGCTGAACCTAAATAGCCTATTCTCTTTCTCTGCTTTTAAAACAGATAGTGATGCCTCCTAAAAAAGTTATTACTTTACATTTCCCATATGTCTACTTCATGTTCGGATCATTTTGTAAATTACATTTTCGTTTTTTGGGACGTTAGAAGGCGTAGAAGTTTAGAAGCAAATCTTGAAAGTTTTTAATTTTTTTTCCAAAACCCACTTTTTAAGAACCAGTTCAGGTCTGAAGTCACTTTGTGAGGCTTACATAATAGAAACCACCCAGAAATGGCCCCATTCTAGAAACTACACCCCTCAAGGTATTCAAAACTGATTTTACAAGCTTTAACCCTTTAGGTGTTCCACAAGAATTAAAGGAAAATGTAAATGAAGTTTCAGAATTTCTCTTTTTTGGCATATTTTCCATTTTAATCAAAAATTTCCAGTAACAAAGCAAGGGTTAACAGCCAAACAAAACTCAATATTTATTACCCTGATTCTGTCGTTTACAGAAACACCGCATATGTGGTCATAAACTGCTGTACGGGCACACGGCAGGGTGCAGAAGGACAGGAACGCCATATGGTTTTTGGAGGGCGGATTTCACTGAGATAATTTTAAGTTGCCATGTCACATTTGAAGACCCCTAGAGTAGAAACTCCAAAAAAGTGACCACATTTTGGAAACAACGGGATAAGGTGGCAGTTTTGTTGGTACTATTTTAGGGTAAATATGATTTTTGGTTGCTCTATATTACACTTTTTTTAAGGCAAGGCGACAAAAAAAATAGCAGTTTTGGCACTGGATATTATTTTTATTTATTTACAATGCTTATCTGACAGGTTAGATCATGTGGTATTTTTATAGAGCAGGTTGTTACTGCCAACTTTTTTTGGCTGTTTCAGTTTTACATAATAAAGCATTTTGAAAAAATAAATTATGTCTTCATATTCTGAAAGCCATATTTTTTTATTTTTTGGGTGACTGTCTTATGTAGGGGCTCATTTTTTTCAGTTTGATTGGTATTATTTTAGGGTGCATATGACTGATTGCTTGGTATTACAATTTTTGTGATTTTATTTTCTCTACGGTGTTCAGGTGAGCGGTCAGATCATGTGATATTTTTATACAGCTGGTCGTTACGGTTTTCTTTTTCCAATTTGATGTTGTTTTTTTGGGAAAGGTTTTTTTTTTTTTTTTACTTGAACATTTTTTTTAATTTTTTATTCTGAAAACCAATTATTTTTTTTGTTCCACTCTGGGACTTCAACTTCTGGGTCTGATCCCCTCTGCAATACATTACAATACAACCTATATTGTAATGCATTGGCTGTCGGCCTGCCTGTGAGACCCAGCCTAAGGGCTGGATTTCACAGGCTTCCGTAGAAGGCAAGCCCCGATGCCTATAGAAGGCATCGGCTGCCTTCCATGCCATCGGGTCCCAACCACTGCAGCGCGCGAACCCGATGGAGATGCAGAGGGCATGTGTACCCTGCACAAACCCTCTGCTTTGACAGCGGCGTACAAGGGGTTAATAAGCCGTCATAGAAAGAAAGGGTAAGCAGGCACACTCTATTTGGGTTCTAATAAATATTTATTATGAATTAATAGTCAGATGTTGGTTAATTAGTATTTAGATATATGTAGTTATAGGAGTAGTATATGGGTATTTACCACTCTGTAATTGGTACCCTAAAAACAAAGTTATGTGTCATGAAAATTATTTTTTTTTTTCATACAAAAAAATAATAATAACGTTCAGGTAAAAAGTCTGGAATAAAAAGACTGCAATAAAAAAACTGCAATAAAAAAGCTGGAATGAAAGAAGAGTCTGTAAGGTCTTTCAAGTGCTGTTTTCCTTATAACAGTGGCCGCTGTTCAAAGGATAAAAAACAAAATGAATACAGTTGGTGGGGATATCCTGAATACTGTGATATTCTTCTGTAGAGATAGTTCATCAGTGGAAAGTGGTGCCGCTTAATCCAGGATAAGTACTGCGCTGTTTCAATATGTTTCTATGTATTTCACATAGCAAGCATGTATGTATGGTTGCGATACAAGCTGTAGAGGGAAGCGGAGCTCTGTGCCTGGGTGCGGCGTCCCGCACTGTCTCTGGCCACAGAGATCACTTACCCTTCCTAGCGCTGGTACTGTTTTCTTCTGGTACTGGTCGGCACTTCCTGGGAGGCTGTGTGATCAATAGCGTCCCTCATGTTGCCTTGGATGCTGGGGGCGTGGTTCGCACGTCTTGGTGAGTGACGTCTGCGGGACCGCTGACGTCACTCACCAAGACGCGCGAACCACGTCCCCAGCATCCAAGGCAACACGAAGGACGCTATTGATCACACAGCCTCCCAGGAAGTGCCGACCAGTACCAGAAGAAAACAGTAAGAGGTGGTGAGGAGATTGCTATTTTTATGGCAACTTTATGGCAAAAGTTGCAATGTATTTAAACTGATTTTCCCAGGATTTTTCTACTGATGACCCATCCTATCTGATCGGTGGTGGTGCAACCCCTGGGATCCTGCACCAGCGCTCACTTGAATGGGGCTGAGCTGCTACTAGGCCACGAGACAGATGAATATGTCATAACTCGGACTATGAAAAGCTGAGAGAAGGCCAAAGCGATCACAAGCGTGCCGCTGCCTTCTCAAACAGCTGATAGGAGCGTCCTCTGTACAAGAATCTCAGAAAGTCTCTGTTCGTCCTGAATTCAATTGCACATGGGGGTCACCTCACCAGAGATTGATAGATATCCTCTGTATGCACACTTACATAGGGAATGCAATCAATCACTGATAATAGCTGAGTAGGCCATCTTGAGCTCAGAAAGAGCAGCTTATACAATTAAATGTATAAAATTACAAGCTTTATTGAACCTTTTTCCACAGAACTATACAATCAAATCTGCTTGTCTCTTTCTGCTCTATAACATGTGGCCTGTAGGTTGCATTGCATTTTGTGGTGACAGGTTCTTTTTAAAGGTTTTGTGCACATTTGGGAGATGCAGGGATTCACAACTGTGCAGACCTGCGAAGGGAAGCATATCTGACTGCTTCCCAAAGCAGTCTCATGCCTTCTGTGCTATCTGGCATCTGCTGCTCTGCTTGGGTCCCTGGGTGTAAACTTTCAGTTTGACTCCACACCAACAAATCACTGTCTGTAAAGGGGGGGGGGACTAAAAAAAATGTTGTATGATTTATTTTTTCTCTCTTTATTATATATAGAATACGAAATAAAGGCATCATTTTAACATCGGGGACTGTCCATCTTCTGAATTGTGCTGTGCTGCAGTCAAGGACTACCACTATGCACAGCAGCGTTGTGCCTGAATTGCACAACAACTAAAGGTGAGCGCAGTGCAACACTGCCTCCCTCTACCCTCTTGCGCTTTATCTGGTGATGTGCTATGTTGGCGCTGTGTGTTTTTAACAGGGCTGTGGAGTCGGAGTCGGAGTCGAGGAGTCGGAGTCGGAGTCAATTTTGGGTACCTGGAGTCGGAGTCGGCAAAAAATGAACCGACTCCGACTCCTACTAAATTTAAATTGGAATAAAAAAATAAAAAAGCAAGTTTAAATGTCCGAATTCATAAACAGTTATAATTAATGACTTCTCTACTGTAAGAATAAAGGTCAATGCATGCAGTGCCTCACGTAACCGCAAAACAAACGCGTTCAGTGATGTGAAGAAGCATGCTTTTCATATGCTTCACTATATGGCACGCAATGCACAATTAGGAGCGGCAATACATATACTTTCCATTGTGTTGTGTTCTGATGTTACAGGGAACACAATGCCCATGGTTTGCCTCGCCTCTCACTGAGTAAGTTGACTGAGGAAGGGGTAACAATAGACCCCGAAACGCGTTTGGTGCTAGGACCCCTGGATGGACTTGGACTTTGTGCGCTATTACACCGCCCGCATCAAAATCATTCCTGTCTTCAACTGCAGACCCTACACGCACTTCTGAGGACAGGCTGTAAGAGTCTATCACGCTCACCTATACAGCAAGCTCAGCGTGGTACAAGGAGTCTGTAAACTTACCCAAGTGCCGGCTCTTAGATCTACGGAGCGGCGCCGGGAAGACAGCTAAGGGATTGCGACTATCAGCGAACATCCCTGAATTACAACACGGATATAGCGGCGGATGCACAAGTGTACAGCGAAACAGTGAGTAATTGCGGGACGCCGCTTTAATAGATCACTGCAACTATATCGCTATTTCGGTCTGTGGAGGACTTATATAACACTCCCATAAACGACCTTTCCTACATCCAAATTTAAGTTGGAGGGACAGCAAATTGGAGATCCTGTTTTACCCCTCAAACACCCAGAGACTTTCTCTATAGATTTTTATCTATATTTTATTTGTTTTACTTTATGTGTGATCGGTACCAATCATTTAAGGAATCTTTTTTTATTGTATTACATTTTTGTATTTTTATTGCATGTTTTATTATCTTTAATAGTGAAGTATTAATTGTTTATGTGTGGTATTATCAATAAACTATGAGGTTCCTATATTAAGAGAGTGCCCAGTATCTGTTTTATATTTTTCTATTTTATCAAAGGAAGGGTGAGTCCTTTTTACTGAGAGCACCTCTCCAGCTGTTAGCACCAATCCAGTGCGCCACTTCTTTTCACTTAATATGTTTTAACATGTTTGTTAAATGTTATGTTTTAATTATCAGCTCTTTTCTGTGAAGTCTGTAAAGTCCCGACTCACCATGCATCAAATGAACAAACATAAAGACTCTCTCAGAAATCAGTGAAGATTACAAATTCATTGCTTGTGTAACTAACACACCTTTCTAAGCTTCCCCTAACAGCAACATGCCAGAAAGTCCATACTATCGTAGTACTTTACCTGAATAGAATATATTTATCCATGAGGCCCTAATAATATTTAACAAGAATAAACATTTCAAGAACCCCATGCAGTAGCAAAAACACTGTACAATTGCTATTAAAAAGTACAATATGTACGGAATTAATAAAGGTTTTCTGTCTGCTTCCCTGAGAAAAGCTCAGTTCATGTTACGGCCTCGAGTCCAGAGACAAGTATGGTTTATACAGATTTCCTTACAGACTGCAATGTAATTAAAACAGCTATAATTAAGCTTGGTTCCAGGGGGACTTTTACTGACTTCTCCTTGCATAGCGGACTGTCCTTTGATGTTAGAAATTGAAGTTGTTGTTTTTTTTTTTACCTCTTTCAAGTGCAAGGAGAAATTCCCTATTTCTCTGAAGTTCTCTCATGAACTCTTCATTCTGTAAGAAAAGTGCAACCCTCTCATCTTGCAAATACTGCTTCAGCTGACGCTCCTGGTCCATGGAGCCATGCTCTTTTTTGGAGTCTTCCTCAAGTTTTGAAGAAGGTCCACGTTGGCAGCTCTGTTGGATAAGCAAGAGGTTTTATTATTCAAAGCTGCATAATGAAACCCCATGAAAAAAAATAACTTGTTGAATACGGATAGGTGCCTTTATCATAAAAAATCTAATGGGCAGGAACTCAAAAGTTTTGGGATGCAATATACTGTATGTACAAGGAAAGCTCAATAGAAACAATATAGAAAAGAGCACATATAACTTGGGATGAAATGCTTGATTATTACTCAATAAATGTTATTAGGTCAAAAACACAAAAGCAATGCGTTATAAACAATATAAATCCTAACTATATATCCAGAGGGTCACTAAAAAATTTAAGTAAACCCCCAGTACTAATGTCCAACATAGCACAGCACAATATACAATAAGTACCCTCACCCACAATACAGATTAAATATAAGGTACGTTAACAATAATGTCTACTGCTGGCCACAGAAACAATGTGCCGAGAAAAAAATATCCTATAAAAATACACAGTCAGTTAAGAAATAAGTGCATCAAAGTATGGACAATACAGATCATAATCATAGTGTAATATTCAAAATTTTTATATACCCAATAAATCAAAGAAAACTAGTACAAAATCTGCAGAAGAGGGATACTAGAACGGGCTATAGAAACGTGCTGTAGGAAGAAGCCCCACACATATTGCTGCAACACAGCTTTCTTAGGGCTCTTTCACACCTGCGTTATTGTCTTCCGGCATAGAGTTCCGTCGTCGGGGCTCTCTGCCGGAAGAATCCTGATCAGTTTTATCCTAATGCATTCTGAATGGAGTGAAATCCGTTCAGGATGTATCAGGATGTCCTCAGTTCCGGAACGGAACGTTTTTTTGGCCGGAGAAAATACCGCAGTATGCTGCGCTTTTTGCTACGGCCAAAAATCCGGAAGACTTGCCGCAAGGCCGGATCCGGAATTAATGCCCATTGAAAGGCATTGATCCGGATCCGGCCTTAAGCTAAACATCGTTTCGGTGCATTGCCGGATCCGACGTTTAGCTTTTTTAGAGTGGTTACCATGGCTGCCGGGACGCTTAAGTCCTGGCAGCCATGGTAAAGTGTAGCGGGGAGCGGAGGAGCAGCATACTTACCGTCCGTGCGGCTCCCGTCTTCAAATGCTTTCAGTACACTTGCGTTTTTCCAGATCCAGCGTGTAATTCCGGAAATTGTAGTACACGCCGGATCCGGACAACGCAAGTGTGAAAGAGGCCTTAGGGGTGAGCATGCTTGATTACATGTGCCATTTTTATATCATTGCTATAAAGCTAGGCAGCTTGACATTAGTGGCTCAATTCTGACTTCTGTAAAGTCAAATTTAGCAGTCATCATAGTAAGATCTTCCCAAAAAAGAAAGCAAAAACTAAAAACTTAAACATGAGCACTGCAAGTAAAATGATCACACTGTGCTACAATGCAATAAGGAGCAGAACTTTGGGCATAATACAGTAAATACCGCAGTGATACTTTACACTGCATCATTTGTGCAGTTTAGAGTTATGCCTCATTCACACATCAGTGTTCGGTCAGTGATTTCTATCAGTGGCTTTGAGCCAAAACCAGGAGTGGCTACACAGAACAGAAGCAGATCTTTCCCTTATCTCTGTTTTGGCTCACCATCACTGATGAAAATCACTGACTGAACGCTGACACGGATGCAGTTTTGCAGACCTTGCCCTTTGCAATGCGAATACACATGAACAACCGACAGACATGCTGCGGATTTGAAAATCTGCACCACAGGTCAATTTCTTTGAATCCAAAATACACCATGTGTACTTGAGATTTGGAAAATCTCATTGACTTTGCTGGTACAGTATTACACTGTGCTTTTTCTGCACGAAAATCTGCACGGAATAAAATGCACACAATCCGCTTTGTATGCAGTTACCCTTAGAGTAATACAGTATAAGCAAAGTGAATGAGATTTGCAAAATCTCATATACATGCTGAAAATTTTCCACATGAAAATTGATCTGCTCCGCGGATTTTGAAATTCGTAGCTTGTCAATTGTTTGTGCAATTCCTCACCATATATATATAGTGGTTTTCTCCACAGACCTTTAGAAGCTTATTAACAAACAGAAAAAAATGCAACAAAAACAGTATAAAAAAACAATATATAGTAATAGCAATTAATAGTGCGGATTTATGAGCTTTTGTATTCGGTTTATGCATAAAAATCTGCACCGTGTGCAATTACTGTACCCTAGGATAGCATCTGCACTGCAGCTTCAAAGCCACATGACTCAAATGTTCATCTTGCCCTGGCGTGAAGCCCCGGGCTTATATGGGTTGATGCACAGCAAAAGCTGCTGTGTAGCCCGGACATCTAATATGATCCTCTACTTTCAGGTCCTTCTGTAGACTCTCATATGTAGGAAAAAGAAAGACATCTGATCTGTGAAGCGCCACAAAACAAAAAAATAAAATAAAAAAACGTTGCCACGCAAGATCTTCATAATCGACCGACCTAGGTTTCACACCAGCTACATCGGGAGCTTCAGTGCTAGCATTCTCTTATATTCTTATAAATCTGCCTATGGTTCGAGGTTGGAAATAGTATAAGCATATAATGTTCATTAACACACATAAAATCTTAATTTCACTACCATACATTTCATAACACTAAAATGTAAAAAAAAAAAGAATGTTTCATTAAATATACTCAAAGATCGCCCAGAGGGTATTTAAATATCATGTGATTTATTTTTATTTTTTTGGGCCTACTATATTGGAGGTACCCCTTGAGAACCCTCCATCCTTTTTAGCTGTGTCCCTTACGTTTTTCCTAACTCAGGAAATCTAGAGAAGGAACGGAACAGTAGTCGAGTTTCTACAGTGACTGATTCTAAAGGAGGTGTTCGAAAGAGGCCTCTAAGAATTGGTTGTGAATCTATCATTCTTATATGTTTTTTAAATGAAGCGATTTAGAAATTTGCTGTCTACATCATTCTCTATTAAATTAAATTGTGTGAAAGTAGAGAGACGTTTAAGGTGCTGTCACACACAGTGGTCGCTGCAGGGCCAAGAAGCATTATTTTCTCAGTCTAAGCTGCATGACTTATTTAGTAACAATAGAGGATTACATACATCAAACTACATTTACCAAGTAGCAGCGGAATGTCCATTCAGAAAATGACAAATACAAACTGTCAAAAGTTGTAGAACTATCTTGGAAGAAAGCAGCGATGTTATTCTAAATTTGATGAACCCTTTTTGCTCATGCCATTACTCACGGTTCTCACCTGAACACTCTCCATCTGTTGGGGTAATATGCGAAGAAAATCATCAGGCAAGCTTCCTAGTAGAGGGGGGTTCCAGTTCCTGCACACTTTTGGTACCTGAGAACCGTAGACTGGCAACACGTCAGTCCTAATAAATAAATAAAATAATAAAAAAATCATTTTCTAACAAAAACTCACACAACTAATCATCTTTTAGCTGAAAGAAGTTTTCCAAGACATACACTGATGACGTATCCTCTGGTACCTAATTGGTGGGGGTCCAACACCCAGGATCTACGCCGATCAGATGTTTAAGATGCAGTAGCGGCGTGGCCATCTCTCAGTTCACCAAGCATAGCACCAGACATTGTATAGCGGTTGTGTAAGGTATAGCCGCTCAGCTCTATTCACTTCGATGGGGCTGAACTGCGCCTAGGCCATGTGACCAATGAACATGATGTAGCGAGGTAGATAATGATTATAAGTCTCGGAAAACCCTTTTAATTTCCCTGCAGCACATGCATGCACGTAGCACATTTAGTTATCAATACTGTTTCACAATGCAGTTTGTGTTCATTCAGATTTTTTTAACCACTTGATTTATTGTCTGGATGAGCAAACTGTGTAAGTGTAGGGTGCAGTTATAGAGAGGGGTAGCACTACATTCCAACACATTAAAGCTCTATGATACACAGTGGTGGTTTTAGTCCTTCCCATTTATGAGCCAGGAAACTAGTCCACAGGAATCACAGCTGCATGGCCATACCACAGATGACAGATTAAAAAAAAATTCTATTTGGTTCAATTTTTTGTGGAACGGACATACGGAAACGGAATGCACACGGACTGACTTCTGCTTTTTTTTGCGGACCCATTGTAATGCATGGTGCCACATACTGTGCGTAAAAAAACAGAATGCACACGGAAAGAAAATATGTTTTTGTGCACGAACCTTAAAATTTTTCTTGCATTTCCTGTTCTGATTTCTTTTAGATGTTTTGTTACAACTTGGATCCGTAACTTGGGCTTTTTTTTTTTTTTTATTCTGTAAGGTATACTACTACTTCTCTACTGACCATACTTCTTATATTACAACTACTTCTACTACCACCACCATGTCACTACGGAAAAGTCCCTTGGGCATATTAGTTTAAAAAGGTTTGGTTCTCCCCCCAAAAAAATATATATACATTTCAGTAGCACTTACACTGACTGTGTACTGATTGCAGCATTTACACTACACTGTAGCGTTTACAGTAAAATGACTGCAGCCTTTACAGTAGACCGTGGACTGACAACTACATTTACACTGGACCAAATGAAGTGTTACACTAGATTGTGGACTGAGTGACCGTAGAAATTTATAATATTCCTAATACTACTACTCTGATCCAGGACCGGGCTGGGACTCAAAGCCCTAGCATTTTCAAACAGACAGGCCCACTTGCTGTGTGATGAATGTAAAATATGCTTGTACTTCCCCACAGTGCTAATGGCATATTTGGATGGACAATACAGTCAGCACTACCAAACATACAAGGAGTATACAGCACTACATCCAGTTATGTCTCCTCCTATTATACAATATCTTTCCTTGTCTTCTCCATTTGGTCCACACTGCCATGATGACATCTTTCAGCCACGTCTTATTCCTACAGAGTTTACCACGCACACATCTTCGATTCCTCACTTTTCCATTATCCTCCCATATCCTGGTGCACCAACAGTGTTATCCTTATGAAGGCCCTCTAAAGTGCTCACTAGAGATGAGCGAATCGAAGCTGACGAAGTGGAATTCGATCCGAATATCAGGAAAAATTCAATTTGCAACGAATGCGAATTTTCTCGCGTTTTGTGGTAACGAATCACAATTTTCCTAAAATGGCGGCTACACGTGTGAGGACTAATGACATGGGGCAAGGAACTCTGGGAATGCGGGATCACCCAGACTGACATGCCTGCATGCAGCCAATCAGCAGGCAGCCAGCCCTGTGATGTCACAGAACTATAAATACGGCAGCCATTTTAGATTCTGCCATTTTCCAGCCTTCAGATTGCAGGGACAGACATGTGAAGGCGCTAGGGACAGCAATTGGATAAACCTCATTGTGGGGGAAAAAAAAAAAAAGAAAAAAGAGGACAGAAAAAAGGATTTATAAGTGCAGGGAAAGGATAGGGAGGGGTCATTTCACAGCATCTTAGTGCAGGGAGAGACGTCAGAAGGTGCTAGGGACAGTGCTAGGAAAGCGAGTATTTGGGAATCCATTAGACCAGTGTTTCCCAACCAGTGTGCCTCCAGCTGTTGCAAAACTACAACTCCCAGCATGCCCGCAACAGCCAAAGGCTGTCCAGGCATGCTGGGAGTTGTAGTTTTGCAACAGCTGGAGGCACACTGGTTGGGAAACACTGCATTAGACAGCACTGTCATTCCAGTTATTTGTTATTGTGCTGCAAGTGCTATGTTGAAAAGCCTTTAGTGGCTTATATCAGTATCTTTATTATCTTATATCAGTAATACAAGAAAAATATATATGCATTTCACATCTGCAATTATTTCTGCGTATTTCAGTACTACAAGAAAAATATATTCTCAGTGCATTTCTGCAGTTATTTCTGTTGAAAGTGTACAGGGGTGTATTACAGTAAAAAAAAAAATAATATATATACGCATTTCTGTTGAAAGTAGGGTTGTTTCGATACCAAAATTTTGATTCAGTTTAAATACCCCAAAAAAGTATTGCTATACTCGATACCACACAATAAAAAAAAAAAAAAAAAAAAGCCAAAAAAGGCTGCGTGCATTCCGCATTTTATGGAACGTCCGGCCCATAAACGAACAGTCCTATCCTATTTTTTGGGGGGACAAGGTGACAAAAAAAAATGGCGAATTATGCGTTTTTAATTTATTTTTCAGTTAATTTTATTTAACCCCTTAAGGACCCATGACGTACGTCATGTATAGTTCCGATCACCGGCGGGCGGTGATCGGAACCCGGTGCCTGCTCAAATCATTGAGCAGGCACCTTAGCTAAATACGCGGAGGGGTCCCGTGACCAGCCCCCCCAATCCACCCCGTGTTGGCGATCGCCGCAAACCGCAGGTCAATTCAGACCTGTGGTTTGCGGCTTTTACCTGGTGCGGCGGCGGTGCCATCGGGTCCCCATGGGGCTGTAGGGGGGACCCGATGGCATGAAATGCAGCGCGATGCCTTCCGGCGACGAGCCTGTGAGCCCCTGGATCTCACAGGCCAGAAGCTGTATGAGTAATACACACAGCATTACTCATACAGCCAATGCATTCGAATATAGAAGTATTGGAATGCATTGTAAAGGATTAGACCCCCAAAAGTTCAAGTCCCAAAGTGGGACAAAAAATAAAGTGAAAAAAAAAGTTGAAAAAATAAAATTCCCCCCCCCCCATTTTTTTTTAAAGTTTAAAGTAAAAATAAACAAAAACGTCCTTTTCCCCCAAATAAAGTAAAAAGAAAAATTGGCAAAAAATAGGGGGGGAAAAAAGTATACATATTAGGCATCGCCGCGTCCGTATCGACCGGCTCTATAAACATATCACATGACCTAACCCCTCAGATGAACACCGTAAAAAAAAAAACGCGAAATAGACAATTTTTTTGTCACCATACATCACAAAAAGTACAACAGCAAGCGATCAAAAAGGCGTTTTCCCACCAAAATAGTACCAATCTAACCGTCACCTCATGCCGCAAAAAATGAGCCCCTACCTGAGACAATCGCCCAAAAAAAAAAAAAAAAAAAAATAGGGCTCAGAATATGGAGACACTAAAGCATCTTTTTTTTGTTTTAAAAGAGCTGTTATTGTGTAAAACTTACATAAATAAAAAAAAGAAGTATACGTATTTCGTATCCGTATCTACTAGCTCTATAAAAATACCACTATGACAGGGAGCTGCGATCAGCGGCAATTAACCCGTCATAGAGGTCGGGTGCCGGCTATTTGATTCCGGCACCCTCCTGTATTTGTATTAACAGGTCAGTTATCTTCATTGGTGTCGCAGTGCGCCCCCCCCCAATATAATAAACATTGGTGGCACAGTGCCCCCTCCCCCCCAGTATATTAAACATTGGTGGCGCAGTGAAAATCACTGCTCATGTGCACAGCCCCATAGAAGTGAATGGGTCCAGATTCAGTGAGGGTGCAATGCGTTCACTTCAAGCATTGCACCCGCGCTGAAATCTCGCCCATGTGAAAGGGGCCTAAAGGTGAATAGGACAAATAGTAAGTAGTAAAAAAAAAACAAAAAAAAAAAAAAAAAAACACAAAGGCTACTTTCACACTTGCGGCAGTGTGATCCGGCAAGCAGTTCCGTCGTCGGAACTGCCTGCCTGATCCGCCGATCTGGATTTGACTGAAAGCATTTGTGAGACGCATACGGATGCGGATCCATCTCACAAATGCATTGCAAGAACGAATACATCTCTCCGCTTGTCATGCGGACAGACGGATCCCTCTTGTATCTTTTTACAGATTTTTCTGCGCATCCTGCATTCCAGTATTTTGAATGCCGGATCTGGCACGAATACATTCCTATAGGAAAAATGCCAGATCCGGCATTCAGGCAAATCTTCAGTTTTTTTCGCGGGAGATAAAACCGTAGCATACAACATGCTGCAGAGTCTCCCAGCAGGCAGACATGTCACTCAGGGCAGCTCTTGTATTCACTCCCTTAGCAGAGCAGGGGGAGGGGCAGAGATTGTTTTTATTGCATGTAAACAAAGAGCCAGAAGAGAACCAAGGAAATTAGGAAAAATATATATTTTTTTTTTGCATAAAACTTGCTTAGCTCAGTTATATATCAGATTTTCTGTGCTATATTATTTTTTTTCATAACTCAGACAACCCCTTTAAGGGTGTTTAAGCTAGGGGGGCTGAGGTGGTTAATATTTTGGTGGTTTATTTTTATTTATTTTTAACACTTTTTATTTAATAACTATTTCCCCCCTTAGGGGCTAGAACCTGGGATCTTTCATCCCTTGTCCTATTCCCCCTGATAGATCTCTATCAGGGTGAATAGGACCTCACACTGTCCCTGCTGCTCTGTGCTCTGTGCACACAGCATCAGGGATGTTACCATGGCAGCGAGGGCTTCAGTAGCGTCCTGGCTGCTATGGTAACCGATCAGAGCCCCAGGATTACACTGCTGGGGCTCCGATCAGAAGCTGCCACTGCCACCAATGAGGGGGAGAAGAGAGGACCCTGTGGCCACTGCCACCAATTATTTTAATAATGGGGGGTGGGGACACTGTGCCAATGATTTTAATGGGGTGGGGGGCGCACTGCGCCACCAATGATAATTACCCCTTAATACAGGAGGTGGGTATTGGCAGATCAGCGGCAGTTAACCCCTCAGGTGCAGGGTTAACTATAATAATAAGCCTCCTGTATTATATGTTAAATACTTCTTTATATGGGTCCAGACTTCAAGTATTAGGCTGCACAGAGCGCCGCCCAGAGATGTCCCTGCACTTACTATTATTCCTGGGCCCCGCTCCGTTGGCCCGAAGTGCCCCATTATTGTCTCCTCTCCTGCTCCATATGCTAATTACTATCGGAGCAATGGGGAGGAGACATCAGCTTCTCTAGTGGGCGTTCCTTCTCCCTGGCTGTAGCGCTGTCTAATTGCAGCGCAGGGAGAAGGAACGTCCACTAGAGAAGCTCAGGTTTTCTCCCCAGTGCTCCGATAGTAATCAGCATATGGAGCAGGAAAGGAGACAGCAATGGGGCACTGCAGGCGAACGGAGCGGCACCCAGGAATAATAGTAAGTGCTGGGACATCTCTGGGCGCCGCTCTGTGTAGGAAAAGTCCCATCATTGGTGGCGAAGTGCGCCCACCCCTCCTCCGCCCCTCTCTCCGTTCATTGCTGGCAGCGGCAGCAGCACAGGGGGGAGGGAGAGACTGCTTCCTTCTCCCTGTGCTGCTGAGAGAACATGAGCGCGCTGACAGCAGCACGCTCAAGGCTCAGAGATACTAGACTGCGCGGCATTTGCAGCCCAGTATCGAAAAAATGGAAATCTCGGTATCGATACCCGCAACAACCCTAGTTGAAAGCATGGCTGGGAGTCAGCAGGGTGGCAGCAGTGGAAGGTCGGGAGCCAAAAGTGCCGGGGGTAGAGCACCTGCTTCGCAGCAGCCTACCTACCAGGGAAGTAATGGTACAGGGGTTCACGGAAGTAGCAGCGATAGCAATCAGTCAGTGCGGTGGTTATACGAGTTATTTTGTATTTCAGTACTTAAAGAAAAATACATTCTCAGTTCACGTCAGTCAGCCAGCGCTGCGGTTATATGCGGCAAAATCTCCATGATGTCTCCATGATAAATCTGCAGCGTGGTGGCCCCGCGTGGCTTCTACACACTTTCAAAATCATCCTTTAGCGGAGCGAATAGATGCCGGATGACCAGGACGCTCCATGACCTTTCCAAAAGCTGCTGTGGGGAGCAGCGGTTCATTTCTGAGACGTATAGTGCGGGGGGAAATCCGAACACACTCTCCATCTCCGTTATACATGGTAAAATCGTAATTGATGTATTTCGGTCGCAGTTATATGTGGTAAAATCTTTTGTGATGTATTTTGGTGGAAAAAAAATATTGTAATCAGTGTTCAGCGCTGCAGTTATATGTGGTAAAATATCTATTGACATACTGCGGTCGAAAAACTAATTTCATTCAGCGTTCAGCACTGTAGTTATATGCCGCAAAATCTCCATGATAGATCTGCAGCGTGGGGGCCCCTTCAGCGGAGCGAATAGATGCCGGATGACCGGGAAGCTCCCTGACCTTCCCAGGAGCTGCTGTCGGGAGAAGCAGTTCATTTCTGAGACGTCCGTATAGTGCGGGGGGGGGGGGGGGGGGGGGGGGGAATCCAAACACCCTCTCCATCTCCAGGCACTGTTATATGCGATAAAAAAATCTTTTGTGACTTATTGTGGTGGAAAATTTAAGATTACACTTACCGGTAATCACTTTTCCATAAGCCCATGACAGCACCCTTGAGAGACCGCCTCCATCCAGGACAGGAAACAGGAACTTTCGTGGAGAGCTCATAAGGAGGAGCATGGCCCCGAGACCACCAGTTAATCGCAAGAACTTGTCCTAGACCACACTCTTCTCCTTTTTTTTTTTTTTTTTTTGTATATGTATATATATTTTTTATATATTTTTTTTTTTTTTCTATATCTTTTTTTTTTTTTTTTTTTATATGAATATCAGGGTGGGAATAAACCCGGGTGCTGTCATGGGCTTATGGAAAAGTGATTACCGGTAAGTGTAATCTTAAATTTCCCTTTCGCCCATGACAGCACCCTTGAGAGACGATTAGAATAGAAATCCCTTTATTTCTTAGGGTGGGACTACCGCCTGGAGGACTTTCCTACCGAAGGCTAGCTGTTCTCTATTGCCTAGGTCCAATCTGTAGTGACGGAAGAAGGTGCTAGGCGACTGCCATGTGGCTGCTCTACAAATTTGTTCTAGGGTAGCGTCAGCCCTTTCTGCCCAAGTGGTGGAGACTGATCTTGTAGAATGAGCACCAAAGCCCCCAGGGGGAGCCTTTCCAGCTGAAGAATAGGCCAAATTAATGGCTCTTACGATCCATCTGGAAAGGGTTTTTGAAGAGGCTGGGAGGCCCTTATTTTTCCCACTAAACTGAATGAAGAGTTTTGAGGTTTTCCTGCACTGACTAGTAACCTCCAGATAATGAGATAGGCATCTTTTTACATCTAAACAGTGCAGTTTTTCCTCTTTTTCATTTCTCGGATCTTGGCACAGGGAAGGAAGGATAATGTCCTGCGTTCTATGAAACATAGAAACCACTTTCGGTAAGAAGGAAGGATCTGGTTTGATAAGAACCCTATCATCTAAGATGTTAGTGTATGGAGGCGAGGTAGAGAAGGCCGAAATCTCACCAACCCTCCTTGCTGAGGTAATTGCGACAAGAAACGCTGTTTTGAAAGACAAGATCTTTATAGGTAACTGTTTAAGAGGCTCAAAGGGAGGTTCTGTGAGGCTAGTAAGGACCAAGTTGAGGTCCCAGGGGGGAATTGAAGGTCCAGGTATAGGCCTAAGCCTGCTGATGGCTTTAAAGAATCTTCGGACCCACGGGTGGCTAGCGATGGGAGAATCAAAGAACGCACTCAAAGCGGATACCTGTACTTTAAGAGTACTTGGCCTCAAATTTTTTTCATGTCCAGCTTGCAAAAAATCTAAAATCCTACACATAGGTGGGGGATTTAAAGGATTCACTGGATCCTTGGCAAACTTCTGGAAGGTGTTCCAAATCCTGAGATAAATAGAGGAGGTGACATCCTTTCTGCAGGATAGTAAAGTGGAAACTACTCTCTTGGAGAGTCCTCTACTTTCTAGGATTTCCCCCTCAAGAGCCATGCTGTTAGGTGTAGCTGCTTCACACTCGGATGATTGACTGGTCCTTGGGATAGAAGATCTTGCCACTCCGGGAGAATCCAAGGGTCCGTCAAGGATAGCTTCCTCAACCAGGTGAACCAGGTTCTTCTGGGCCAGAAAGGAGCAATTAAGATCACTGTTGTTCTTTCCTGTCTCAGCTTCTGTAAGAATCTTGGAAGAAGCCTTAACGGAGGAAAGGCGTAGAGGAGCTGGTTCGGCCAGGGAAGGGAGAAGGCATCTATCCCTGTTGGTGAATCTCTCGTGCTGAGGGAAAAGAAACGATGACACTTTTTGTTTTCTCTGGTGGCGAACAAGTCCAGATGAGGACGACCCCAAAGTCGAATTATTTGATCGAACACCCTTTGGTTCAGACACCATTCCCCCTGGTCTAGTGTATTTCGACTTAAGAAATCTGCCACTTTGTTTTCTGAACCTTTTAGATGTATTGCCATAAGGGACGGCACAGAAGGAATTATGAGGGAAAAGATATCCGTTGTTAACCGCATAAGATTTTCTGATCTGGTTCCTCCTTGTTTGTTCAGATAGGAGACCACTGTGGCGTTGTCTGAAAAAAGTTTTATAGACTTTCCCTGTAGTAAAGGAAGGAACTCTTTTAAGGCGAAAAAGACCGCCCTCAGTTCCCTCATGTTTTGGGAGTCTAGACTCTGCTCTCTTTCCCAAACACCTTGTCTTAAGTCCCCTTGGCAACAGGCCCCCCACCCGGAAGGACTTGCGTCGGTGGTAAGGGTAACAAAGTCTTGTTGGAACCAAGGGAGCCCCTGGGACAGGTTTACGGGGTTCAGCCACCATTGAAGGGACTGGATCACTTGGGGGGTGAGTGTGAAAGGTGTATCTAATGGGCGGAGGGAGCCCTGCCACTCCTTCAGAATTAGCCACTGTAGGGGTCTGGAGTGAAGATGGCTCCAACTGACCGCTGGTATAGTTGAGGTCATTCTGCCCAAGACCGCCATTGCTTGTCTGATAGTAGGGTTCTCTGCCGATATCAGGGACTGAACCTGTTGTATTAATCTCTGAATCTTGTCCTGGGGTAGAATACAGAGTAGTTTTTTTGAGTCCAGCATCATCCCTAAAAAAATGCGAACTTGGGAAGGAATTAAATGGGATTTTTCTCCGTTTATTTGCCAGCCGAGGTCTTCTAGGATCTGCACTACTTTTTTGAGGTGCGCTTCTAGAATGGATCTTGACTCTGCTACCACCAGGAGATCGTCTAAGTAAGGTATTAGTAAAATGTCTTTTTCCCTTACATGAGCCATGACTTCTGCCATGACTTTCGTGAAAAGTCTGGGAGCTTGAGAAATCCCAAAGGGAAGGGCTGTGTATTGTAAGTGCTGGATGTGACCTCCTATAGAAACCGCGACTCTGAGGAATTTTTGACAGTCTAGCCGAATGGGAATGTGGTAGTACGCATCTCTTACGTCTATCGTAGCCATGAAGCAGCCCCTGAATAGATGTTTTATGACTGATTGGATCGACTCCATTCTGAATTTTTTGTAAGAGAGGAATTGATTTAAATCCTTTAGATTTATAATAGTTCTGAATGTTCCATCCGGTTTGGGGACCAGAAAAAGGGAGGAGTAAAAACCCTGGCCCTTCTCTGCCTCCGGCACCGGGATTAGAACATTCTTCCGAAGTAGGGATACAATCTCTTGTTGTAAGGCTAGATTTTTCCCCGGGTTTCCTAGAAAATTTGTGATTTTGAATCTGTCCGGTGGGCGGGAGACAAACTCTAGACAAAACCCTTCCTTTATAACGCCTAAAATCCAGGGACTTGAGGAGATTTTCTCCCAGGCGTGGAGGAAGAGAGAAAGTCTGCCCCCCACGGGAGAGAAACCGTCATTGCTGTGATGGTTTAGAGGTTGAGGAGGATTGGGAACTGAAGAGAAACCCCTTGCTTTTCCTATTCTTGTTGTCAGCTCTGAAGTCTTTCCTCTGTCCCCTAAAAAAATCTTTCTTGTTTTTGCGAAAAAAACGTTGTTTTTTCGGGGGTCTGGAGACAGGGAATCCTTTTTTATTGTCCGAGGCTTTATCCAAAAGGTCGTCTAAGACGGATCCAAAAAGATAATCGCCCTGACAAGGAATTGCACACAGCTTATTTTTAGATCCCGTGTCTCCCGACCAACCTTTTAGCCAAATAGCTCGTCTGGCTGAATTTGAAAGAGCGGCTGATCTAGCATTTAATTTTAAAGCATCGGCTGATGCATCAGAAATAAAGTCTACTGCTTTAAGTAGAGTGGGGAAAACGGTTAACAATTGATCTCTCGGGGTCTTGTTCTGAATGTGAGATTCTAACTCCTCTAGCCATAATTTCAGAGACCTAGCAGTGGATGTGGCGGCAATATTTGGTTTGAATGCTTGGGCTGAGGTCTCCCAAACTTTTTTTAAGTAAACCTCTGCTCGCTTATCCATAGGGTCTTTAAGAGAACCTAAGTCCTCGAACGGAAGGGCCGATTTTTTTGAAATTTTTGCAACAGGTGCATCCAATTTAGGGGGTCTGTCCCAGTTTGCTGAGTCTGCCTCGTCAAAGGGATATTTCCTTTTTACATTTTTTGGCACAAAAAACTTTTTATCGGGTCTTTTCCATTCCCTCTGTATTAAAAACTTTATATTCTCGTTAACGGGAAATACCCTAGATTTTTTCTGCCCGAGATCACCAAACATGATATCCTGAACGGATTTTGGGTCTTTGGGTTCGTCTACTTTCATAGTCGCCCGAACTGCTTTTAATAAAGCTTCCGTATCATCGGGGGAAAAGAGTGGCCTGCCCGTGGATTCTTCATCCTGGGACGAATCTGGGCTATCTAGGATTTCTCCCGTATCGCTTTCCTCTAAGGGATCTGAGTCAGATCTATTAGCCGTGCTTGGTCTGGTTCCCAGGGAGGTAGAGGCTACAGCGGGAAAGCTCTTTTTGAAATCCTTCAGGGAATCCGAGACCTCCGTCTTTACCATCTCCCTAATACTCTGTAAAAGGGATGGGGACTCCTCCTCCACTAGTTTCTCAATACAACTTTGGCATAACTTTTTCAACCAAGAGGGGGCCAGTTTCTTTTTACAGATGGCACACTCCTTCCCTCTGGTCTTTGAAATTGCCTTTCTAGGGCCCTCTTTTGTAGTCTAAATGCAGGAAGACACAAGAGGGAAAGGAGATTTAGCTTAAAAAATGAAATAAATGGTGGGGAATGATCCCCCTTACCCCACCAGGAGTACCGGTCTGATCTCATGACCCTCCTGTTGATCGGCGCGTAAGGCACTCTCCTCCTCCATACTGCTGTGGGATAGAGAGTGACTCCCCGGATCCAAGGAAATCTGGCTTCCTGTAAGGCTGGCTGGCTGGGCTGCTGCTGACCGTGCGCCTGTGGGTCCGAAGTCCTCGGTCGGGTCCTGCTGGAAACTTTCTGCGGCCTAAGTAGGAGAAGGCTCTTCCTACTTCCGGAACGCACGCTGCGTGCGTTCCAAAAACCGGAAGTCTCTACCGAGACCCGGATCTCGCCGCATCGCGAGATTTTAGTTCCCCCTGCGCGCGGCAAAGAAGAAGGCCCCGGCCCGCCTGAGCACTGTCGGGCAGGACCGGCGTGCCGAACGCACCTCTCGGTGAGCCCGGGACTGCAGAGTATCGCCAGCGGAGCGTAAGCCAGACCCCAGCAGCAGCACCAGACTCCGGCCGGCGGCTCCAAGAGGAGACTTATGCCGGAACAGGTAACCCCACTCTTAAAACAATTCCTCCGGGGCCCTGCAGCCTAGCTTTTTCTTTTCCTCTCTCCACGAACCGTCTTCTGTCTAGGACAGGAAACAGGAACTGGTGGTCTCGGGGCCATGCTCCTCCTTATGAGCTCTCCACGAAAGTTCCTGTTTCCTGTCCTGGATGGAGGCGGTCTCTCAAGGGTGCTGTCATGGGCGAAAGGGAAAACTAATTTTAATCAGCATTCAGCTCAAAGCTATCTTGACGCTTTGTCTTGTCATTGTCGGTAGCTACTAGAGGCCTGTTCATGCCAGGCAGGTTCCCCCAGAAGTATCTTGATCGATCGACACTCTGTTATTGTGCCATTCTGTGGCTTCCTCATGCTGCTGCCCCCTCCAGACTCTGTCATTGTGCCACTCTGTGGCCTACTGATGGTGCTGCCACCTCCAGACTTGGTCACTGTGTCACTCTGTGGCCTCCTCCTGATGCTGCTACCTCCAGACCCTGTTATTGGGCCACTCTGTGGCCTCCTCATACTGCTTCCACCTCACCACTATGTCATAGGTCCATTTTGCCTTTTCGCCAGGCTGACAATGATTTATTTGACCTTTCTTCTGATCTGACAGAAGGAAGGAAAAAATGAGATGCACAACGAATTCTGTCTGTATAGCATCTTTAAGGCCTGTATGGCCATCAGAATTGACTTATGAATTTGTAGCTTAAAGCAGGAGTAGGTACAAAACACAGAAGATATGCAAATATTCAGTTCACGTGTCATCTCTGCTTTAGATCCACTCCTGTTTTTTTGGGGCATTAGCAATACTGATGGATTACTGACCAAGTGAAGGCATATGCTCCACAGACAGGATCACTTTTTTGAGGGGTTATTGTTTTTGAACAGGTTCTGTAGACATCTATGTGGAATCAGCTGACGACGGTGTAAAAGGAGTGTGATTCTTCTTGACACTAACATCTCCCTGTAAGGTTGAGTTCATACTTTAATTGTTTGGTCATTGTTGGCTCCGTGACTGCCCAAATAAGTGATGTGTGCAGTGATTTTAAGAGCGACGCCTGTCATCTGCTTGTCATACTGACTCACAGTATTGTTTCACTACCACAGCAGACTCCCTATGTGTGTTACTGCAAGGCAGTGTTCTACACCCCTATAAAGGCTTCCTGCAGCCCAGAAATAGACGTTTTTTTAACGCGATTCGCCACAAATCAATTTCGGATCAAAGCAAATTTGTCCTAAAGAATTTGGCGAACTGGCCAAATCAATTTTTTTTATAAATTCGCTCATCTCTAGTGCCCACAATAGTAATACGGCTCCTCCATAAGGCACCCTCTTGTAGAGCACTCAGAAATAACACCTCTCTATAGTGCCCCAGTAGTTATATTGCTCTCTAAAGTGTCCCCAGTAGTAAGAAGGCCCCTAAAGTGCTCCCAGTTGTGATAAGGCTCCTCCATAAGGCCCCTGGTAGAGCACTCAGTAATAATAAAGCCTGTCTACAGTGCTCCCCAGTAGTAATAAGGGTCCGTTATATTGTCTCAGTAGTTATGCTGCTCTCTAAAGTGCTCCCAGTAGTAATAAGGCCCCCTAAGGTGCCTAAGTAGTAAAAAAGGCCCCATTTAGCATCTCAAGTAATTATAACTAGTGGGGCCACCCCAGGGGTGCATTATAATGAACCTATATTGCCCCAGTACTCATAATGTCCTCCTGCAATGCCTCCCATAGTTCTGGTGTGCCCCAGTAGTTATACTAGCCCTTTATACTGCCCCAAAAGTGACAGAAAAAACCCCCTCACCCTTCCTGCTCCATGCTTCCAGTTGCGAAGCAGACCTTTTAAGACCTGAGCTGCCCGGATCCTAGTGCCAGCGATCACTATGAAGTCATCGCGCTGCCTGCTATTACAACGATGTCATTGCTTCACGACTGTGCCTATGATGTGCCATAGGCTCCAGTTTTAGTGGCCTGTGGCTTATGAGAGTGGACGACGGGACCTGGAATCACTGGTTCCTGTGCCCTGCTGGACTATTCAACTGCATCACCGTTCTAAGGACGGCAATACAGTTGTTGCTACGGAGGTCACTATGTTCGAGGCACTGGGCAAAACATCCAGATCCCAAGCTGGCAGCCTACTCCTTAACTGGCACATCTGGCATTCATCAGAATTACCAAATGGGAAGTCTGGCCTTGTTCTGATCTTACTAAAAACACTACTACTACCGGCCAATATCACTACCAATAATGCGATCACTGCTCTCATTCAACTACAGCTAAAGCAAATACTATTGTCACGTCACTACTGTCAGTACAAGTGCTATTACAACTACAGTATGTATTTACTACTGATAGGTAGAAAAATAAATAAAGTAAATAGACGTGTATTCGCTCACCCTTTTACAGCAGTACCGCACCTCTTGGATCTCCAAAGTGCTCCAGGAAGAACCCAGGCTTGGCTGTGTCAGTTCAGTCCATCCTTTAGGGTCCATTCACACGTCGGTAAGTGTTTTTTGCGGATCCGCAAAACACGGACACCGGACAGCACGTTCTGGCCCCATTGAAAATGAATGGGTCTGCACCTGTTCCACAAAATTGCGGAATGGATGCGGACCCATTTTGCGGACGTGTGAATGGACCCTTATGCTGTGAATCCTGCACAAATCTTCTGGCACTTGTAGTTAAAAACTCCAAATCTTTATTTCAAGCTTATAAAATCATCATGCAATACAAAAAAAAAATTAAAAAATTTAAAAAAGCTACGTGTTTCGGGTGAAAGAAATCCTTCCACATGGCTTATCTAAAGGATGATGTGTTTCATCAAACACTTTTTTTTTTGTATTGCATAATGATTTTATACGCTTTAAATAAAGATTTGATTTGTCCAGGATTCACAGCATAATTACTATTGATGCCAGAAGTATTCCTAGGTCATAATTTTTTATACTAAAATATTCATGTTACTACTGCTAGGTGAGTTTACATGTCACTGACCACCCTTATGTCAACTTACTAGTATTGGCATGCCATTGGGAATTCTATTTGTTGCTTACAGAGGCTCTGTCACCAGGATCAACCCTATTAAACCAGACAGACATACTGCCTGGAAGAGCTCAACATGCTGATTAAAACTATACCTTTCTGGGGCGGAGCCTAGCTGCCGACTGTGATGGACGCATGAGCCTGTAGCTCCTTCACAAGTGCGGCTCAAACCCACCATAACTGACACAACTAGCCTCAGACATGGTTAGAACGGGTAAAGAACGTCCAGGGGACCGAGCAAGCAACCCAAAGTGGGCTACAAACCAGCCGGACATACAAAACTGCTGGAAAAAACAGTCCGTGCTTACCGCTGGAGATATGCCCAAGATGGCGCTGGATGCTGCTAGCGCGGGAGACCCGGAGGTGGAATCAGACAGAGACAGCATTGCGGAGAGCAAGGGTGGTTAGTCTGCATCGGCTCCCATAACTAAAACCTTCCTCAAGAAAACACTCCTTCAAGTTATGAGGCCTGTGTTAGAGGAATTAGCAGATATAAAAACAGATCTGCGACAGTTGGGCTTGGAGAGTAGAAAGCTTGGAAACAGCGCAGACCTCCGTTGTAGCCCATTCAGAGGCAGTAGCTGAGCGTTCATCGCAACAAGCTGACTACATCATTAAAGCTCAGCTTCTTAAGATCAAGAGAACCGTAGTCGGAGGAAAAAAGTAAGAATAAAGCGGCTGTCTGAGCAATTCGCTTCAGAATCCTTACAGAAAGTAGCAATGGAAATTTTCAGCAATCTTCTGGGCCAAGAAAGAGCGGCTTATATAGTTATTGAGCGCATTCACAGGGCGCTGCACCCTAAACCCCAGCAGGGAGAACCGCTGCGTGATGTTATATGTGGATTACTGTCCTATGTAGACACTGCACAAATACTATCAGCAGCAAGAGAAAAACAACCAATCCAGTATGTGGACTCCGATCTGCGGTTTCTTTAGCTTTCTCCAATCTCTAGCTGTTATTATAGGTGGTGGAGGGCACATGACGTGTCTAGGTTTACCTGACTACCTCAACCTTCCCCTCACCATACCCATTCTCATGTCTGGGCGCTGGTGGAAGGGAGCTATCATTTTTGTAGGTGTGTCTTAACAGGCAAGACACACATTTTATTACCTTTCTTTGGGCTTAGGCCTGTATTATCCTCTCGTTATGATAGTATATCTTAGCTAGTGTGTGTTCATTGACAGTTCATTAGCTGTAAAGTACTTATTTGTTGTCTTTGTCTTGTCTGTCTAGCGTCTTAATCCTAGTCTATTGTTCCATTCCCCTCTCCCCCACTCTCTCCTATCCATCTCACCTGTATATCCCACTTGCCATTACCAGTAACTTCTGTTAGGGACTCCTGACTCAATGCAACTTGTCTAGTCTCGTTTCATACTTTTCCTGGGAATCTCTGAACCTGCGTTGGGCCAGCTGACGCGGGGTTACAATGACATATATAGTGGTCACTGCCTTCAATTTAAAGCGGCTAAACTCTCCTAAAAAAAGGAATAATGCAGTCTTTCTGTTGCGCAAATCCAAAACTAACATTGCCTTCTTGCAGGAAACCCATTTTAGAAAAGGCAATATTCCAAAAATGCCAAACCGTCACTTCAATCAATGGTTCCACAGTTGCCAGAAAACGTTGCGCACGAAAGGGGTATCTACGGCGATCCACAAGAATGTCCCTTTTCAGGTATCTCAACAATATTCTGACGCTGAAGGTAGGGTTCTTTTCCTTAAGGTCTCTATTGCTTCTAATACATATACTCTAGCTAATATATATCCCCAAACACGAATCAGATAACCTGGTTAATAACCATAACCATGGAGTATTGGCGACCTTAAAATTATTTGCCGAAGGTCAAATTATTTTGGGGGGCGATCTAAATCTAGTTCTAAACCCCTTATTAGACTCCTCCTCGCAACGCTCCCAACAAACGCAGAAAGCGATAGGCAAACTACATACCAAACTCCAGGAAATAGGTCTGATAGATGCACGGAGGCAGTTAAACCCCCTTTCCAGGGATTACACATTTAGGTCAGCAACGCATAACTCGTTTCAAAGGCTAGACCACTTATTGGTCTCTAAGGCTGTACTAATGCAAACCAGTAAAGCGTCAATAGGGAACATCTCTATTTCAGACCACTCCCCTTGTCACATCACCGTTTCTATAAAACAATTATCCAAGGGAGACTGGTCGTGGAGACTCAACGAATCTCTCGAGTACATGGGGGTTTGCTCGGAAGAAGAAAAGCACCTGAAAGAGTATTTTGAAATAAATGCGGGGAAGGGGGGGTTGAAGCTCCAGTGGTCTGGGAGGCCCATAAATCCTTCATTAGGGGAATCTTCATTGCTCTCGGCTTAAAACAAAAGAAGGATAAACAGAGAGAAGTAGCATCCTACAACAGATTGCGGCGGCGGTTGAGAGAATTCAAAAGAGAACTAAATCCATCCCGCTCCAAGAAGAACTAGGGGCCTTAAGATCTAAACTTAAAGCATATCTAAATACCCAATCAGCAAAAAAATTCCTTTACTTCAAACATCTAATATATGCACATGGAGATAAAGGGGGACAATTAAGGTCTTCGCTTCTTAAAAAAGCTAGAGCCAAATCTTATATTCATAGAATTAAAACAGAGGCAGGCAATATAGTTTCATCTACAGAAGATAAAGCTAAGGCCTTTCACCTTCTATTCAAAACTGTACAAACCATAAGGGTCCAAATGATAGGGATGAAGAACAGAGGGCTGAAAAGGCAATGCATAAATTCCTGCTCTCATTGAATCTCCCCACTATTAATGCCTCCATGGCGACTGATATGATATATCTCCGATTTCGGAAGAAGAGGTCAGAGACATTATTTACAGTTTCTCTCCCAAAAAGAGCCCAGGCCCGGATGGTTTTCCCCTACAGTACTTCAAGATGTTCCAAGGAATTATCATACCCTGTTTGACAGAGGTATGTAATGCCCTGCTTACAGGTAGATTCCTACCCAGGCAAACTCAAGAAGCTTTAATCACCTTAATCCCCAAAGAGGGGAAAGATCCTGCTGATTGCGGAAGTTACAGGCCAATTTCTCTGTTAAACCAGGATTTGAAAATTTGGGCTAAGCTGAAGGCAGGGAAGGGAGGAGTAATACAACCCGACTGTTCCATGCTATTCACGTGGCCCACAAGTCTAAGATTCTGCTGGCTCTTCTCGGCATTGATGCCAAGAAGGCGTTTGACAGAATCAATTGGGCGTTTATGGAAGCGACCCTCCAAAAATGTGCTTTTCCGCAACAACTGATTCATGCGATTTTCACGTTATACAATTCTCCTCACGCTCGGCTCAATATTAACGGCACACTATCCCAGCTCTTTGAGATAACCAATGGAACGAGACAGGGGTGCCCATTGTTGCCGACCCCGTTCGTCCTAGTAATGGAGACACTGCTTCAGGCGGTTAGAGAACACAACCATATTCAGGGATTTACTGTAGGAGATAGACAGTTAAAATTCGTAGCCGTAGATGACCTACTTCTTCTGATCTCGAAACCTGCTTCAATAGCTTCCCTGAGATTGAGAAACTGCTGCAGGACTTTGGTTTTATATCCAACTATAAAGTAAATGTATCTCAGTCTGAGATCCTCAACATATCAATCCCCCAACGGTTAATACCTGACTTGAAATCGCGTTCACAATTTGTGTGGGCCGCTTCTACAATTGAATACCTAGGAATTTGTCTATTGAGGGATATAACTGAGCTCTACAGTTTAAACTACACTCCACTTTTAACAGAGATCAATAAACTCCTGAAATCCTATGACTCACTATGGATTTCTTGGCTAGGTAGGAGAAATTTAGTGAAAACATATCATAAACTCACTGAAAAAAGTGGCCTAAACGGGTGAAAATGCATACAACAGCAATCCCCAGCAAAAAATTCATACAATGGAGGATGCTGGGGTGGACCGCATGCACCACAAGAACATCTTACACAAAATGATACATTGTGCAGATAAAAAAAATATACATACAAAAATCACTGCAAAAAATGCACCAAAATGATACACAGCTGACAATACTAGCTAATTCCTCAGGCCGATGTTAAAAGCTGAGAACTTTACCAATATCTTCCAGTCAGAACATATCAGAGCCCCTCATGATACCACTATGGAGGCATGTGAGAGTCTGGCTGTGAGTTGGTTTCTAGCACTGATTCAGACCCTGCTCACACACCACGGGCAGTTGAATTGTAGGACCCGATGCGTGCTGAGACACCGTGACGTGGTGCATGAGGGGCTGATATGTTCCTGACTGGAAGATATTGGCAAAGTTCTCAGCTTTTAACATCGGCCTGAGGAATTAGCTAGTTTTGTCAGTTGCATATCATTTTGGTGCATTTTTTGCAGTGATTTTTTTAAAACATAGATCATGCCTATCTTGTATATCCTACAAATGGTCCCGATACTCCTTTCTCTAGCCTTCTTTGCTTCCGTTCGTAGCCTTATGAGGTTCTTATGGAAGGGCAAGAGATCACGTATGTCTTACTCTATGTTGATCAGGTGGAGGGAGACTGGAGGTTTGGGCTTCCCAGACGTACTTTCCTACTACAAGGCGGTGCAATTAAACAGATGGCTGCAGTTGATGTTCCCAGTTGGAGAGTTTGACCCCCTTTGCTATAGCTAATATTGAAGACGGTGGTGATGACTTAAGGCACATGTGGAACCCAAAACCTAAGCCCAGATAGTCTGCGGACATAAACCCAATGTTGCAGGGCCCAATGGAAGTCTGGAGACAAATGGGCAATACTTTAGCCCCAAATCCTTCCCCGTTTATGCCAATGTCCTCGCTGCCAGCTCTGCTCTCTTCTCCAGGCTCAGCCAAAGAAGGTTTGTGGCGCAAACTAAATAGGTGGACGGTTCGAGAAGCTTTCTCTGGGGGATCGATTCCTTCCATAGAGACGTTTAAGACCTTTCTCCCTGCAAATATACCTGCGGTGACAATGTCTTTCTATTATACTCACTTTAGATATATTTTCCCTAAATTTATGGCTTTTTACTCAGTAGTGAGGAATCTCACAGATTTTGAGCAAGTGATGGTTTCAAACCTTCCCAGAATGAGGAAGATTTCATTCATGTATCAACAGTTTGTGATAAACTCACATCATGCGAAACCAATCTTTCTGAGTTCCTGGGAAAAAGAACTTGGCCTTACTTTAACAGACTTCGAGACACGCTTTATTTTGTCGCATGCCCAAGGTTTCTCTCGTTGTGTTAGGCTTTAAGAAAGTCATTATAAACTCTTGAGCATGAAGCAGCCATTCAGGATCTCCTCAAATTTCTATTTGTAATCACTCCTATGATGGTGTTCCTGGCCAAACCAGAGGACTCATACCGTCCTTCTAGATCAAATCTTATCACACATTTGCTGGCTGTGGGAAAGTCACTGATTCCGCTACACTGGTTACAAACTCTTCCCCCTTCACTGGAGGATTGGTGTATGAAGGTCAATCAGGTGTGCAATTTATCAGCTGGACCGAAAGGAAGCAAAAGTCCTTCTTAAAAATGTTGAACAAGTGGAGAGTCTAGAGGGTTATAACATGAAGGGAGTACATATTCACACAATCCTTTCCTTTCACCTACTTACCCTTTGTCTGTCGTCTTTGTGTGTCCTTGTCTAGTGTGTCTGTGGTGTTTTTTTGTTTTTATGTAGTCTTTTCAAAGAAATATATGCAAATGTGATGTATTCAAGATCTTTGGATGCTTAATAGATGCTTGTCTTGCTGCGAGAGGTGGCAAACTTTTACCTGTAATTTGGAAAAGTTTAAGTGGTGTAATGTTTAAAATACCGCTTTATGTAGGCTTTTATATACACTTATGTAAATTTGGATAAAAATTTAATAAAAGTGAATTTAAACAAAAAACTATACATTTCTTTTGTCTCTATGATAAATAGCTGCAGATAAATGTGTGTGTTTATTCATATGCAAATGAGCTATGCTCTGCACACGCCCTCCTCCCATAGATTGACAGGGCTAGCCATCAGGCTGAGGGCAGAGCCCTGTCCAAGAGCCATATTCCATATGCTATAGCAGGGGTGCACAACCTTTTTTGGTCTGCATTGTCACATCGCTCTATTTCAAGCAGCCGCAATGTACACAGGCGAATGTAAAGTGACTGGGGAGGAAAGATCGCTATCACAGTCATTCCTCCTTTATTCAGTTACATTGACTATCAGGAGAACAATTCCCTGATTACACAGAGAGACATGCTGCATGATTATACAGGCCAGTTATCATGAATGAGCGTCCCTATGAAGACTTGTTCCCAGTAATTGACCTGAATATCTTGCAGTGTCATAAGGGCTTAAAGCAGGGGCGGACTGGGAATTCGAAGCTGCCCTGGAAAAAAATACTAAAAGTGGCCCCGTTTTGTTGTCTGGTACAAATTGATGGAAGTCAGGGCCAGCAATACCATATTGTGGCAAATTATACCACCCCAACAGAGCCAAATACCACAGTTCATCACAAAATACTGCCCCCATAAGCACAAAATATATCCCCAAAAACTTTTACTGGCCAGCCGTGAGGAGGGCTCAGACGGCCCCATGGCATCGGCCCACAGGGAAATTTTCTTGTGACGTCTATGGCCAATCCGGCCGTGGCTTAAAAGGATTTCCCAGAAAAAATGAATTTTTAACAAGTTCTTGCAGCATGGCCCCTAAAACCGAAAAGTTATACTTACCTGCTTCCAGCACAGTTTTTACTTGGCAGTGCATGGCCATGGTCACATGCACCTCTCCAACCAATCACTGGCCTCAGCGGTGATGTGGCCACAAGCAGCATGTCACTGCTGAAGTCAGTCATTGACTGGAGTGGTGTATGTGACCATGACAGGTGTAAAAGTGCAGGAACCGGAAGATGGAGGCAGAGGGGGCCAGGGAGGCATTAAGCAGGCAAGTATGAATCTTCTGTTTCAGGGGCCATGCTGCAGGAAAGAGCTTATTGGTAAACAATTTAATAATCAGGCCTGAAAAGACACTTTTTTTTTGTCATTTAGCGCACGTGGTGGTTCAAACCACCAAAATAATTCTTGCAACAATTTTTCACTTGACACATAGGACCTTATAATTTATTTTTTTGTTTTATTTGGGGGAAACTGTACAAAACATTTAAAAAATATATATTTTTTCAAACTATAGCTCCTTATTTTTTAAATATGCAAACACCAAAATAAATTATTATGATTAGTCACCTATTTTGTGTTGGTCGTTTTGTTATATAATACGTATAGGTTTGCGCGAATGGGGCGATAATGGCAATGGTTTTGGTTGGTGTGGGTGTTTTTCTTTTATGTATTATATTATTTTAAATCTTTTTTAAATTAATTT
This sequence comes from Bufo gargarizans, assembly GCF_014858855.1. Classification (NCBI taxonomy): domain Eukaryota; kingdom Metazoa; phylum Chordata; class Amphibia; order Anura; family Bufonidae; genus Bufo; species Bufo gargarizans. The sequence continues at coordinate 335,984,115 of NC_058082.1, read as the reverse complement.
TGAATATATCCCCCCAAGATGTCATAAAAAGACCTTTGGGGGACACTGACACTTTTTGTAAATTTTTCACTCTTTCCTTTTTATTTATTACTTTTATTAGTATTTTAATAATATTTTATTGCATTTTTTTTTATAATTTGTTTATTACTTATTATTTAACTATATTTTTGCCACACAATATAGTGCCCAAGAGGTCATAAAAAGACAGTGGGAGACAATAAACACTCTACTATTTTGCACGATTAATATTTTTTTTTCTTTTATTTGCATTTTATTTTTTAAAATATATATTTGAATTTTCAATATATATATATATTTTATTATTAATTTTTCAGATAATGTGTCCCTCAAGAGATCACAAAATGACTGTAAGGGGGCAGTGAACACTCTTATTTTGCGATTTTTCCTTTTATTTTATTTGAATTTTTATTTTTTTCGATTTTTTTTTTGCCACATCATATTTTATTTATTTTTTTATTTTGTGATTTATTATATTTTTTGCCACAATTTTTTTACTTATTTTTTTTCCCACATAATTTGTCCCCAAGAGGTCACTGAAAGACCTTTGGGGACACAGACTTTGTTTTTGCACTATTTCCACTGTAACTGGGGCATCCAAAGGAGTCCCAGTTACAGGGGAAACCAGCCTGCTGTGGGGGCTTTGTACACGGGCAGAGCTGATCAGAGTCTCCTGAACCTGCAGCTCTTCCCTTCTCTGCCCCCAAGTCGGGGCTACCCTGCATAGCACTCGCCTGTGTAAGGAGACGGCAGAAGTGCTGATACACTGCTTCTGCCTTCTCCCTGCACTATAGATTCACCACACTGAGATCTGCTCGGAAACCAAATCTACATATTGCTGCTTTATCTACAGGCACAATATAGGATTAGAAAGACACCAGTAATATGTGTTAGTTTATAAGCATATCAAAAACATATAGCTTTATGGGGTGATGCTATAGCTTGATGGTTAAGTAATTGGTTTTGCATATAGAGATACCAGGTTTGAATCTTGGGAGAAACATCAACATTTTTTTCTTCAGATATTTTTTACTTTCACATTTATCCCATAAGAAAAGTCCTTATTATATTGAGAATAATGTTGTTTTTTTAGAAGCTAATATTACTGGTTTCTTCATATTATTGTATTGCGTCTGTGAATAAATAGGCAACAGGTTTTAGCAAAAAAAAAAAAAATATATATTCTCAATATAGTAAGGCCTTATTATTATATGATTATATATTATTTATAGTATAGCCTTTTAATATGCTTTTGAATAATAGGAAAAAAATAACAGAAATAAAACATCTCTCTTCTGGGATTTGAACCTATGCAAACCAGTATACCACTATGCTATAGCATCACAACATAGAGATATAGGTTTTTTTCCTATGCTTATAAGCTAACACAGATTACTGGTGTATTTGTAATCATATTTTATGCCTCCAATATGTAGATAATATTAGTATAAAGCAGCAATATGTAGATTAGCTTTCTGGGCAGATCTCAGTGTGGTGAGGCTATAGTACAGTGTGTGTGTGTATAATACACATATATACAGTAAATATGTATAAGCCTTGACACAGCTCTGCCCTCAGCCTGATGTCTTGCCCTGTCAATCAATGGGAGGGGGGAGTGTGCAGAGCACAGGGGGTGTTACATTGCAGCGCTCTAATGATTTACCCTAGTGCTTCAAATGCTCATTTGCATATGAATAAAGTTGCAGATTTCTCTGTAGCTTTTTATCGTACAGACTAAAGAAAGATAAGGTTTTAATCAGCATGATGAGCCCTACCAGCCAGTATCTGGTCTAATAGGGTTGATCCTGGTGACAGAGCCTCTTTACTGTTTAAACTAGTGCCATTGCTGTTACCACAAAGTGTACTGCTCCCATGTTATTACTGCTAACATTATATATTCTATATAAAGCATAATACTGACATTTAACTGAGGGGAAGGCATTTACAATAATATATTATTAGCAGGACTTGTTAGCCCTCCATACAGTTCTGCTGCCAACATAAGGAGAATATGCGTTAGCACAAGGTCACCACTGTTCTGCTACTCTCTGATTTCAGATGATTGGAATGCAAAGATTCAATTACAAAATAAATAGAAGCACTTCTCAAGTTTTCCACCAGATGGCAGCAGTTGTGCATACAGCCAAGAGGACGATTATCATGATGAAATCATAGCCATGACAGTCTGCTCCTCTGTCTGGGCAGCATCACATTTCTATGGCTCTCAGATTGGTATATAGGTCATCTACTATGATAAACCAGTACTGCATAAAGGCCAGTTACACTGGGCAGTACTCAGCCAAATAATATTTTGCATATTTATTTTTGCTGGTTTGTTGTTGATCAAATCTTATACACGACCTAAAATAATTTCTAGTTGGCTGCAAATCCAATGTAATTAGAAATCTGTTGCTTATACAGGGGAAACAAACAACTGTACAATAATGACCAGGTTTACAAAAACAAAACAAATGTTGCTATATGTTAAAGGGGTTTTTCCGAGATCTTTTTATTGACATATCCTCTACATAGGTCACCAGTATCTGGTCGTGGGGGGCGGACACCAGAGACTCCCACCGATCAGCTGTTTGAGAAGGAAGCAGCGCTTCTGTGAGCGCTGAGGCCTTCTTTCTGCTTTTCCAAGGCCAAAGACTACACGTTCAACGATCAGATGCCTAGGAGCAGCTCAGTCCCATTCAAGTGAATGGGGCTGAGCTGCAATACCAAGCACAGCCACTATACAATGAACAGCGCTGTGCTTGGTAAGCTTGTGCGCCGCTGCCTTCTCGAACAGCTGATTGGCAGGGGTCCCAGGTGTTAGACTCCCACCGACCACATAATAATGATAGAGAGGAGCGAATCTGAAAAAAAATTGATTCGGATGGTTCGCCTAATTTTTCTGAAAAACTAGCTTTGATACGAATTTATTTGCAGCGAATAGCGTTAAAAAACGACTATTTCCGAGCTGCAGGGATCCTTTATAGTGGTGTAGAACACTGTGCCTTGCAGTAACACGCATAGGGAGTCTGCTGTGGTAATGAAATAATACTGTGAGTCAGTATGACATGCAGATGACAGGCGTCGCTCTTAGAATCACTGCACACTTCACTTATTTGGGCGGTCACGGGGCCAACAATGACCAAATAACTCAAGTGTGAACTTAGCCTTACAGGTAGCCGTTAGCGTCAAGAAGAAGCGCGCTCCTTTTACACCGTCGTCAGCTGATTCCACATAGATGTCTACAGAACCAGTTCTATTAAACGCATATACAGGTAGAGCCCCCCGAAAGAGTGAAGAGGGTTTCAGCAGTAAGCTTGTGTTGACGTCACTGATTATTTTGCCCTTCCTCTGATCCGTCAGCACAATTACCCAGAAAAAAATGATCCAGTCAGTGGAGCATATGCCTTAACTTGGTCAGAATTTGCTCAATAATCTATCAGAATTGCTAATGCCCATATAAAAAAAAAAACACAGGAGTGGATCTAAAACAGAGATGACACATGGATCACATGGATGGAATATTTGCATGTCTTTTGGCTACCAAATCATAAGCCAATTCTGATGGGACCATACAGGCCTTACAGCTACTACACAGACAGGATCCGTTGTGAGTCTCATTTTTCCTTCCTTCTGTAAGACCAGAAGAAGGGTCAAATAAATCATTATGTCAGCCAGGCCAAAAGGCAAAATAGTGGCCCAGTCATGAAGTGGGGAGGGTGGGAACAGCATGAGAAGTCCACAGAGTGGCCCTATGACATAGTGGTGAGATGGAAGCAGCATGAGGAGGCCACAGAATGGCACAATGAAGGTGGCGACAGTAACAGCATCATTAATATACCACAGAGTGGCAAGATGACAGTGTGGGGATGGCAGTAGCAGCATCAGGAGGCCACATAGCGGCAAGATTACATAATGTGTAGATGGCAGTAGCAGCAGCATCAGGAGGATACCACAGAGTGGCAAGGTGACAGTTTGGAGGTGGCGGCAGAATCAGGAGGCCACATAGAGGCAAGGTGACATAGTGTGGATATGGCAGCAGCATGAGGAGACCACAGAGTGGCAAGGTGACATAGTGTGTAGATGGCAATAGCAGTGTCAGGATGATACCAGAGTGGCAAGGTGACATAGTTTGGAGATGGCAGCAGCAGCTGCATCAGGAGACCACAAAGTGACCCAGTAACAGAGTGGAGTGGTGGGTGGCAATACCAGTACCCACTGACAAAGGTGGGTGAAATAAGTAGCACTTGGCATCAGATGTGTGGCATCAGGCGGGTTGCAGTATCAGAGTAGTAGCTGAGGCATTTAGCCAGAAAAAAAAATGGGTCTCATATCAAAGTGTCGGTATGACTAGTCAGGCATCAGGAATTGGTGGTTGGAAATCCTGGCTGATCCACGCTTGATTCATCTTGACAAAGGTCAGTCTCTTCACATTTTGGCTGGACAGGCGAGTTCTCCTAGGGGTAACTTTGGCCACCGCTGCACTAAAAACCGGCTCTGATGCCACACAACTGGCTATGCAGGGCAAACTCTGCTAGTTGCGGCCACAAATCAAGTTTGGCTACCCAGTAGTCCAGCGGATCTTCAATGTTGGGTGGCAGGGTGCTGTCCAAGTATGCCACCACCTGCTGCTTCAGGTCCTGCTCCAGGTCTACCTGCTGCTGGCAAGTAGTTTCTTCACTATGCGGGTAAAAAAAGCAACGGTAGACTCAGGCTGCTGCTAATGGAGCTGGTACTGCTCCTGCCACCCCACCTCTTTCCTAGCAGCCATGGCAGTGGAATGTGAGCGCAGAGGGCCCCCGCGGTCAGACCTGTGAGAGGATGGACGATGGTGCAGATAGGCAGCAGCCAACTGACTACATAGGATGTCTCTGTAGTAGTTCAGTTTGTCCTCCCTCTTGGTGGGTGTAAATAAGGCCCCCATTCTGGACCGGTAGCAAGGGTCCAACAAGGTGGAAAGCCAGAAGTCATCCCTCTGATGAATGGTGACAATTCAGCTGTCACTACGCAAGCTAGCATGCATCGTGCCATATGTGCAAGTGACTAAGAGGGACTCCATGCCTCAATCTCCACTGCATACTGCCACGGTGTATCCGGGTCCTCTGTCTCGTCTTCCTCATCACCCTGTAGCTCCCTCTGGCTGCTCCTCCTCTCCTGTCAGCTAAGCAGAAAAACCCACCCATTTGGCTACACATTGCCTGTGCTCCAAAGTCCTCCTCCCCTCCGCCTCCTCTTCCAGTTCAGCCCCCACAGGGCTCATGTGGCCGTGAGATCGAGGCGCCACGTCTCCTGACCAGCCATAGTTAACAGCGTCTGTTCCAGGACATGAAACAGTGGAATAACGTTAATTCCGTAGTTGCAGCGAATGACAAATAACGTGGCGTCCTCAAAGGGCTTGAGCAAACGGCAGGTGTCACGAATGAGCTGCCACTGGTTGACATCGAAGTTACACAGTGGAGTACCCCTATACGCTTGCATCATCAAGAAATCATTGATGGCCTTTCTGTTCGTATAGTCGGTCCAACACATGGAGTGTGGAATTTCAACGGGTGGAAATGTCGCATATCAGCCTATGTTGGGGATGCTGTTCTGCCGCTGCAGCTCAAGGAGATTGTGCTTTGTGGTGTACGAGTGGCTGAAGTGCAGGCAAAGTTTCCTGCCCATTTTTAGGATGTCTTGCAGATGGGTGGAAGACTTCAGAAACGACCAGACAACCAGATTAAACACGTGTGCCAAGCAGGGCGCATTGCTCAGCCTTCCTTGACGCAGTGCTGACACCATGTTCTTCCTGTTGTCTGTCAGCATTGTTCAGATTTTCAGTTGACGTGGAGAAAGCCAAGATTCGATTTCTTGATGCATCACACGGAGCAGTTCCTCCCCTGTGTGACTCCGTTCAGCAAGGCAAACCAGGTGCAGAACAGAGTGACACTGCGGAGCCCTACACATGTGGTATGCTGGAGGGGCACTGTGCATTGTCCCTGCAGTGGAGGCTGAGGAAACAGCAGAGGATGAGGAGGCAGACATTGTCACAGGACCAAGAGCATGACAACGTGGAAGCAGCATGACCTGGCCAAGTTGCTGGTGTGGCTGTGCAGGAACCACATTCACCCAGTGCAGGGCTCCAGATGGCGACCAAAATGGTCGCCAATGCGACTTAGAATTTACAAATGGCGACAAGCTCTGCAGTTGATTACAGCGGCGGGCACCAGAGATGATAGTTCTCTGCCCCGCCGCCGATGTTCTTCTCAGCAGCGCAGTGGAGGAGTCTCTCCCTCCCCCCTGTGCTGCCGCCGCTACCGCCAATAAGAAGAGACGAGGGGAGGGGCTGTGGCCACTGCGCCACCAATGAAGATAACTGATCAGTTAATACAAATACAGGAGGCGGGTGCCGGAATCAAATAGCCGGCACCTGACCCCTATGACAGGGAGCTGCGATCCGCTGCAGTTAACCCCTCAGGTGCGGTACCCGCCTCCTGTATTTGTATTAACAAGTCAGTTATCGTCATTGGTGGCCCCCCCAACACCCCAGTAATAATAAACATTGGTGGCGCAGTACCAATGAGGGTTAAAAAAATAAATAAAAATTAACTCACCTCCTCCAATTGATCGCGTAGCTGCCGGTCTCCTGTTCTTTCTCGGGATCTGTCAAAGGACCTGTGGTGATGGCACTGAGCTCATCACATGGTCCATTACCATGGTGATGGATCATGTGATGTACCATGTGATGAGCACAGTGATGTCACCCTGGGTCCTTTGACAGGTCAACTAATACACTAATACATTTCTATGGGGCATTCAGGCAACTCTTCAGTTTTTTTCGCCGGAGATAAAACCGTAGCATGCTGCGGTTTTATCTTTTGCCTGATCAGTCAAAATGACTGAACTGAAGACATTCTGATGCAACCTGAACGGATTACTCTCCATTCAGAATGGATGGGGATATGCCTGATCAGCTCTTTTCCGGTATAGAGCCCCTGTGACGGAACTCTATGTCGGAAAAGAGTCGCTAGTGTGAAAGTAACATAAAATATTAAGTTTAAATCCACCCTTTACCAATTTTACATATAAAATATATAAACAATAAATAAACAAACATATTACATAGCGCTGCGTCCGAAAAGTCCAAACTATTAAATTATTAAAAAATATCTTCTATGCTGTGAGCGCCGTAACAGAAATAAAAATAAAAATAAAAAAATAAATAAAAACCATGTGATTCGCCATTTTTTTTGTCACGTTGTCACCCCAAAAAATAGGATAGGACTGTTCAATTATGGGCCAAACGTTTCATAAAATGCGAAATGCACGCAGCTTTTTTTTTTTTTGTGCGGTATTGAGTATCGCAATACTTTTTTTATGGTGACGAAAGCAAATCAAAATTTTTGTATCGAAACAACCCTACGCCGATCGGCCTAGCGTTGTCACGATACCAAAATTTTGTTTCGGTTTAGATTTGGCGACTAAAAATTTAATTTGGCTCCTAAATTTTTCAGTTCAGGAGCCAATGGCTACTAGGTATTTTTTTTACTCTGGAGCACTGCAGTGGGCCATAAAGGACATGTACTGTCCCTGACCTTAGTTACAGTTCCACACGTCGGCGCTGCCGTGCACTTTGGCAGACACCGACAGGCTCAGGGACTGGCCCACCTGCTGTTCGACATATTTGTGTAGGGCTGGTACTGCCTTTTTCTCAAAGAAATGACGGCTTGGGACTCTTCACCTCGGCTCGGCACAAGCTATCAGTTCTCTGAAAGGTGCAGAGTCCACTACTTGGAAAGAGAGGGACTGCAGCACCAGCAACTTGGACAGGAGCACGTTCAGCTTCTGCGCCGTTGGATGCGTGCATGCATAATGCTGTCTCTTGGCAATCGCTTCGGTGATCGATTGCTGACGGAATGACTGACGAGAAGTAGGAGCAGGAGCATCTGGACCAGCAGAAGATGGGAATGGCAGACAGCTCTCTTCAGCCGAGGTGGTGGAGCCTTGACTGGCTGAAACCAGGTGCATGCCACTGGGTGATGCAGCAGTAGCTGCGGCAGGCTGGACAACCACATCAGAGCCATGGTTCTCCCAGGCCACTGCATGGCGACGCTGCATATGATGACGCAGGGCCGTAGTGCCAACATTGGCACCCTGACCACGCTTCACCTTCTGCCCACATATTCTACATGTGGCCACGTTAACCTCCTCTGGCAGCTTAATAAAAAAAAACTGCCACACCCCCGAGTAGGCGCACTGACTGACTGCAACCGCCGCTGCCTCTGTGAACCCCTGCACCACTACTTCCCGGGCAGGTAGGCTGCTGCGAAGCATGTGGTCTACCTCGGGCACGTTTGGCTCCCGACCTGCAACTGCTGCCACCCTGCTGACTCCCAGCCATGCTACCATGCAGCTGGCTCACAGGCAAGCTGTCGCTCCTTAACGGTCTCTGGCTCAGAACCCTGACGGCTCGCAACACATGCTTCTGCGCCACTCTCCTCATCACTACTTGCCCGCCTAGCGGAGGAAGCTGCGGATGTCTCCTCCAGATCTTGGCTGGGCAGTAGCTGTTTACTGTCCTCTACCAGCTAGTCCTCGCTGTATAGTGGAGCTGAGCCCACGGCATACAATACTTCTGTGGCTGAGGGAACAGCAAAGGACAGAGGCAGGTTGAGGACAGGTGAGGGCACAGGGCCTGCTCCCAGGCCATGCCAACTCAGGGTTATGTCTGACGAATCCACCAACTGTTGGATGGGGGTGTCTGATGTCACTTGGGATGACGTGGATGACTGAGTTACCAATCAAGAACCGCTGGGTTGCTGGTCAAGACACAACCGCTAGATGACACCGGGAGCTCAGGCCTCTCACTGCGACTCCTGCTGCCACCCCCACTTACTCAGCTGCGACCTCTGCTTGCGCCCAAAACATTCAAGCCTCTGCCACTCCTCTGTGCATGGCCTGGCACTTCTCTGCCTGACATACTTGTAGCTGAACTACACAAATTAAACGGAAATTAAAACACCCCTAAAAGCGCTGAATATATTTTTCTTTTTGTACTAAAATAGTTCATCAAACGCTTTCACTACAATTAACAGCAGAAATGCACCGAGAATATACTTTTTTAGTAGTACTGAAATACGCCCCTATATGCATTGACCAGAAAAAACTTAGAGTTAAGTGCGTACATATATTTCTGGAAGTACTGAAATACGCCCCTATTCGCTTTAAACAGCAATAACTGCAACAGTGCAGTGAGTATATATTTTTCTTGTCGTACTGAATAAGATACTAAGATATAACTAAGCCACTAAAGGCTTTTCAACATAACACTTGCAGCCCAATAACAAAAAGCTGGAATGGCATAGCTGTCTAAAGACTATTTGGATACACAAATAATCATTCCCTGCACTTGTAAATCACTTTCATATTAATGTCCCTAGCGCCTTCTGACATCTCTCCCTGCACTAAGATGCAGTGAAATCATTCCACCCTATCCTTTCCCTGCACTTATAAGTCAATTTTTCATATTTTTTTTTTATTTTTATTTTTTTTAAACATAGAGGTTTTTACAAGTGCTGTCCCTAACGCCTTCACACATCTGTCTGTCCCTGCCTTCTGAACACTGGAAAATGGCAGAATCTAAAATGACTGCAGTATTTAAAGGGCTGTGACATCAAAGGGCTGGTTGGCTGCTGATTGGCTACATGCAGGCATGTCAATCTGGGTGATCCCGCCTTCCCAGAGTCTCTTGCCCTATGTCCCCAGTCCTCACACGTGTAGCCACCATTTTAGAAAAATTTTAATTCATTACCACGAAGCGCGATGAAATTCGCATTCTTTGCAAATCACATTTTTCCTGAAATTCAGATAGAATTCCTCTACATCAGCTTCGATTCGCTCATCTCTAATTGATGACATGGATACTGGATAGTTAATCATAAAAAAAAATTTTTTTTTAAACTTGGAAACCCATTTTAATGTGTGTAAACAGAGGTCAGTATTTATTATGGCCAATTTATCCCTTAGGCTGGGTTCACACTTGAGCGTTGCGCAAACGCGCGTTTGACGCGCATTTTTATGCGCGTTTTTGTAATAGTAAACGCGCATTTGACGCGCGTTTGTGTGATTCACTACAGTGTCCTATGGCCACAAACGCCCCAAAAGTCGCTCATGTACTTTTTGGAGCGTCGGGCGTTTTACAGCGCGATCGTACGCGCTGTAAAACGCCCAAGTGTGAACCATTCCCATAGGGAATCATTGGTTTCTCCTTGTTGAGCGTTTTACAGCGCGTAGGAACGCGCTGTAAAACGCTCAGGTGTGAACCCAGCCTTAGGCCTCATGCACACGAAAGTGAAAAAAAAAAAAATCCGTTAAAAACGGACACACGGTCAATTTTTTTCATGGCCATTTTGCATCAGTGTGTGCATCCATTTTCTGGCCGTGTCTCCGTTTTTAGTGTCCGTTTTTGGATGGATGGATGAATTAGATTGGCATTTATAGACCTACCCTTCTGAGAACACCCACAGGATGGTAGGCCCCCCGCTAAAATAATGTCCCCCGTAGTGTAAGATTTATTTTTTACTGCCCCCAGCTTTAATAATGCCCCCACGTAAAATAATGTCCCCCATAGTGTAGGATTTTTTAGTTGTTGCTGCCCCCAGCTTTAATAATGCCCCAGCTAAAATAATTAGTACTATTTTGGGGTACATATGATTTTTGATCGCTCAATATTATGCTTTTTATGAGACAAGGTAACTAAAAATGGCTGTCCTGGTAGTTATTTTTTTTACAGGGTTCACCTGTTATGTTATTTTTATAGAGCAGGTCGTTAAGGTTGCAAAAATACCAAATGTGTATTTTTATTTTGTTTGTTTCAGTTTTACATAAGGCATTTTAAAAAAGAAAACATGTTTTTGTGCATATTCTGAAAGCCATATTTTATTTTCTGACAATCGTCTTGTGTTTTGGATAGTTTTTTTTTACGAGAAGAGTATACGTATTTTATTTTTTTTAAATAAATTTGTATTGCTCATGCATAATCAGTAGTATATATTCATGCAATGGGTTTGAGTACATACATAATACTTCCATCGATGGTAATCAGTTTCAAAGAATCACATTCATAATAGCATGAAACACTTACAACTGAGATTTATCATCAGTTATCTTAATTTTCCAACCTTGATCCCCTTCCCCCTCCCCCCCTAAACAATAGGTGCCGGGCGCATGCGCAGAAGCTGAAAGCGAGTCCGATGCCCATAGCTTTCTATTGGGCATGCGCCGGATCTCGGAAGGTCGGGGACTGCAGAAGCCGCCCAGCTAAGTGAATGAGCTGGGCGGCGCTTCAAAAACGGCGGTTGGGCTGATGCTGGCTGGGCGCAAGAGAAGCTGAAACCCCGCCCCTTGGGCAGAAAGAACAGCGATTAGTTCAGGTTATAAAACGTGAGTTTACTGTATTCATAATGTGGACGGGGGGATACTTATATGTTTTTAATGCACATTAGAAGACCTGTGCATGCATATGTACAGCTAATTATGGTTACTGGGCCTGTCAGTGTCCCTTTAAAGTACATGACAGACACATAGAACGCCATATGCCTCGTGTAGTTAGGTGACTGCATCAGCGCTAGGGTGGGCGTAACACGGCCCGCCACTCTCCGCTTTTGAAATAGGGGAAACCCCTCCCCTAAGGGTCGGATGCAGCGGCCGCCAGCGAACGAGAGAGGTTGGCGTGTCACACAGACTTAATATCTAGCGTTAATATCTACATACACGCTGTAGGGCATTATACTGGACAGCCACTAATTCCCCACCAGATACGCAAAGAGGCACTGAGTGGTGGTTTGGCTGCCATCTATAGAAGTTCAGAGGCAAAAAATACTTATATTCTATTATTCTTTGTTTGTATGTATTTAGCTAGGGTCATACATACCCTCCGCTTTTAATGTATAGCTAATAAACTTTGAAATATTATTTCATTCATAACGTTTCTACCTTATTATACAACCTTTTAATTATTTATTATAATTTACTTATCTTATATTTTATTATACTTTAAGCAGAATTCTTCACTGAATCTCTGCAACAGTTATACTACTCATGCACTGTAACTTGAACTTAGGTAACCTTCCTGAATAGACCTTACAAAGCCTGCTCCTCTCCATTGAGAGCACAAGACAGCAATATATAAAATACCGCACTGATTATTGTAGATATATCAACATAAACTGTAACTATAACCAGGGATCAGGTCAATGTTTTTCTGGAGGCATATGCATCAACGTACCTAGGAGGAGGAGTCGGTGGGGTTTGTGGATGAGGTCTATCAGACAAACGCACATCATAGGTAGGTGGAGAATACACAGGAGGAGGTTCCTCATCAGAACTGTCTGGTTCCAGAGTCCTTTCCAGAATCTAAAATATGAAACAATTCAAATGGAAACAAATAAATGCCAAACATTGCCATTGCCTTTGTCCCAAAGAATATAATAGTCAAAACACTTAAATTTTTCACATAATGACAACCTACATGTGAATATTCTTTGTACATTTCTTTAAAAAAAATGACTTTTCACATTATACTTCTAGAAGAGCTCATCTGCTTGTAGGTTTACCTAGGCCTATTAAGATAAGTACAGCGCAATCATTTCAATCCTCCACCTATTATAATGATACTACCTTGCAGATAAACTGTTCCATGTGCAACAGAATAATATGTTGGAATCATTTTGTAAATGTCATTTAATTTATTTTAGGACGTTAGAAGGCTTAGAATTTAGAAGCAATTCTTAAAAATAAAATAAAAAAATAAATATCCAAAACCCACTTTTTAAAGGACCAGTTCAGGTCTGAAGTCACTTTGTGGGGCTTACGTAGTGGAAACCCCTCATAAACGACCCGATTGTAGAAACTACACCCCTCAATCTACTCAAAACTGATTTTATAAACTTTATTAACCCTCAAGATTAAAAGGAAAATGGAGATCAAATATCTAAATTTCACTTTTTGGGCAGATTTTCCATTTTAATCAATTTTTTTCTTTAACACATCAAGGGTTAACAGCCAAACAAAACTTAATATTTATTACCCCGATTCTGCGGTTTACAAAAACACCCCACATGTGGTCGCAAACTGATGCAAGTGCACACGGCAGGGCGCAGAAGGAAAGGAACGCAGATTTTGCTGGACTGGTTTTTAGATGCCATGTCCCATTTTAAGCCCCACTGATGCACCCTTACAGTAGAAACTCCCAAAAAGTTACCCCATTTTTGAAACTAGGGGATAAGGTGCCAGTTTCATAGGTACTATTTTGGGGTACATATGACTTTTAATTGCTCAATATTAAGTTTTTTGTGAGCCAAGGGGAACCCAAAAAAATGGCGGTTTTGGCACTGTTTGTATTTTTTACAACATTCATCTGACAGGGTAGATCATGTGCTATTTGTATAGAGCAGGTTGTTACGGACTCAATGATATCAAATATGTCTACTTTCTTTGTTTGTCCGTTTCAGTTTTCTGAACGCCATATATATATTTTTTTTTTCTGCCGATTGTCTTGTGCAGGGGCTTGTTTTTTTGCAGGGAGAGTTGACGTTTTTATTGGTATACTTTTTCTTATTTATTGAAGTTTTACACAATAATAGCATTTTTTAAACCAAAAAAAATATGTTTTAGTGTCTCCATAGTCCGAGAGCCATAGCTTTTTTATTATTTTTGACAGTGCCTTAGGTAGGAGCTTATTTTTTGCGGGATGAGGTGACGATTTGATTGGTACTATTTTCGGGGGCATACGCCTTTTTGATCGCTTGGTGCTTATATTTTTGTGCTGTAAATAGCTTTTTTTACGGTGTTCATCTGAGGGGTTGTCATGTGAGATTTTTATAGAGCTGGTTGTTACGGACGCGGCAATACTTTTTAAATGCATCTCACTTTATGACAAAAATAGCATATTTGAATAAAAAAATGATGTTTTAGTGTCATGTTATGAGAGCTATAGTTTTTTTTTTTTTTTAGATAATTTCTTATGTAGGGGCTAATTTTTTGCAGGATGAGATGACCGTTTTATTGGTATCATTTTGTGGGACATACACCTTTTTGATCACTTGGTGTTGCAGTTTTTGTGATGTAAGGTGACAAAAATTGCTTTTTTTACACTGTTTATTATTTTATTTTTAATGGTGTTTATTGGATGGGGTGGATCATGTGATATATTTATAGAGCCAGTCGTTACGGACGCGGCGATACCTAATGTGTGTCTTTTCTTTTCAATTTTTTATTATAAAATCAGGGGAAAAGGTCGTTTTTTTCTTTTTTTACTTGAAACTTTTTTTAAAAATAAAAAATAAAATAAAGTTTTTTTCTTTACTTTATTTCTGACTAACTTTTGGGGGCCTGATCCCCTCTGCAATGTATTACAATACATCTGTATTATAATGCATTGCCTGTTAGTGTATTACACTGAGTAATACACAAACAGGTTGCCTAGGAGACCCTGCCTGAGGCTGGATCTCCTGGGCACCCGTAGAAGGCAGGTCCAGATGAAGCGCACGGCGTCATAGAAACCAAAGACGCTGTGCGCTCCTGCTCTCAGCAGGAATCCAGGCCGTGTTACCACGGACCGCTCACAGCCGCGGAAGACGGCTGTGTGCATTCGCCCTAACGCTGTTGTCATTTTTAGGGCACAGTGAACACTGTAAAAACAAAACCCCAAAAAACATGGTGGAAATGTGTTTTTTCCCTAATTTCATCCAATTAGGAGAACTTCACATTGCAGCTCTGCAAATACGCTCTACATTTATCATGTAGAGAAAGTTTATACAAGCCACTTACTAATGTACAGTGATTGCCCATATTAGCTCCTTTGGTGCCTCGATTCATTTTTCCATCACCTTATACACTGCTCATTTCCAAGGGTTACGACCACCCTGCAATCCAGCCACAGTGGCCGTGCTTGCATACTATAGAAAAAAGCACCAGCCTCTCTGGTGGCAGGGTGCGTGAAGTGCAAACAGACATGCATGTGCAGCAGTTCCCGTCCCATGCATGTGCAGCAGTGGTCATAAGCCCTGGAAACGAGCAGTGTATAATTCGATGGAAAAATGAATCAAGCCAAGCAAAGGATGCAATATGGACAATCAAAATACATTAGTAAGTGCCTTGTATTAACTTTCTCTACATTATAAATCCATTTGATTAAGTGAGACAACCCCTTTAGAACTAACGTTCTAACATTATTTTTGGACTACATTTTTGCAACCTTTTAATATTTATTTATTTTATTTTTTTGAATTTGTTTAAGCTTTGCTTGAAGAAAATTGCTAAAATTTTGTTTTAAAAGTAATTTTTTTCCCAAACTATACTCCTTATTTAAAATATTATTACTATTATTAATCTAATATACATACATAAATTTACAGAAATAAAATGAGTTCGCTATTTTGTGTTTGTCATTAGTATAGCATGTAGCGGAGCTGTGTGTGTACAGGGCGCATGCAGCAGTTCAGCATGTAGCAGAGCAGGAAGCCTGGCAGGGACTCGGTGACACAGTCTCTGACTCATTCGATTCTTTTAACTAAAACTCTCAGACGATTCTCTGAGTCCCTGCAATAACTATACATTGTAATTACATTACATTACAGTCTGCTCCACTGCATTCACTTCAGCAGAACTGTGTTTGCCAGGAGCGAGTCCCTCTTGACCTTCGGTTCACTTGAGAGCCGACTCAGCAAGTGAACCGAAGATTCGATTCATGAATCGGTTCTTTTGAATGAACTGATTCGAATGAACCGATTCATGAAAAAGATCCGAACTTCCCACCTAAATGCCTCTCCAGAGTCCAGACACCCTCCGGCCTCCTCAAACAGAGTTCGCCTGCCAGTAGTTTTAAAAGTTATAGGAACCGACCCTAGTAAGTGTATAAAGCTTTTAGAAGATTATAACCAGCCCAAGTGGTCACAGACAGAAAGAAATAAAGGTGTTGTGACTGTCTTCTATGGCCCTGGTCCTTCCCTCCTGCCTGCAAGTTGCACATTGATCTCTAAAAGCAGGCATTAGGGCAAGAAGAAATATACATTACTATATGATGGCCACAAAACTATTATACTGAGGAGGGAGGGGCTTCAAAAATTGTTGTCCTGATTCCTTACAGTAGCGTCTCCTTGTAGCCTTCATACAGTATAACACCTCCTTGTAGCTGCCCCCCACACAGTATAACGTCTCCTTGTGGCTGCCCCCCACACAGTATAACGTCTCCTTGTGGCTGCCCCCCACACAGTATAACGTCTCCTTGTGGCTGCCCCCCACACAGTATAACGTCTCCTTGTGGCTGCCCCCCACACAGTATAACGTCTCCTTGTGGCTGCCCCCCAAATAGTATAACGTCTCCTTGTGGCTGCCCCCCACACAGTATAACGTCTCCTTTTGGCTGCCCCCCACACAGTATAACGTCTCCTTGTGGCTGCCCCCCACACAGTATAACGTCTCCTTGTGGCTGCCCCCCACACAGTATAACGTCTCCTTGTGGCTGCCCCCCACACAGTATAACGTCTCCTTGTGGCTGCCTCCCACACAGTATAACGTCTCCTTGTGGCTGCCCCCCACACAGTATAACGTCTCCTTGTGGCTGCCCCCCACACAGTATAACGTCTCCTTGTGGCTGCCCCCCACACAGTATAACGTCTCCTTGTGGCTGCCCCCCCACACAGTATAACGTCTCCTTGTGGCTGCCCCCCACACAGTATAACGTCTCCTTGTGGCTGCCACCCACACAGTATAACGTCTCCTTGTGGCTGCCCCCCATACAGTATAATGTCTCCTTGTGGCCCCATACAGTATAATGTCTCCTTGTGGCTGCCCCCAGACAGTATAACGTCTCCTTGTGGCCCATACAGTATAATGTCTCCTTGGAATGTTATAATTCTGTTTTTGGGCCTTTTGGTTGGTCAGTGGTCAGAAAATACATGTGTGTGTATTTTATTGTTAAAATTAGTATCGGTAATTGGTATCAGTGAGTACTTAAATAAAAGTATCGGTACTCGTACTCATTTTTTTTTTTTTTTAAATGGTATCGGAACATCCCATAATTTTTTTTTTGCTTTTTAAACCCTCACCTGTCCCTGCTGTGACCACCTCCTGAGGTAGACTATTCTACAGATTTAGAGTTCTGTCTGTAGAAACTGGCTGACCTGCGACATGTGTGTTTGGCAGCTAAGGCATCTGTGCTGGTCTCATATTCATATGTGCCCGCATTGCTGAGAAAAATGAAGTTTTAGTCTATGCAAATGAGCCTTTAGGAGCAACGGGGGATATGCCATTACACCTAGAGGCTCTGATCTCTCAAACGGTTACGCCCGCTTTACATTGACAGGGTCAGACACTGTAACCTGACCACACCTGGTCCTTTCAATCAAAGTGCAGAAGGCACGGAAGTTGAAGAGAAAGAACGGAGCCTCTAGGTGTAACAGCAAAGCCCCCGTTGCTCCTAGAGGCTTATTTGCTTATATTAAAACTTAGGGGGTCATTTGCTATCCAGAAATACACCTATATTTAGTGTATTTCTGGTGAAGATTGTGGCCCATATATTCGCTCACCCACGGTATATTGTACAGTCACTTCAATGGGGCTGAGATGCCTAGGCAAATCTGTGAGAAAGCCATGGTGCTACTACGAGCGCCTTCTCAAACAGCTCATCAGCCCCCCCGATATGCTGTTTGAGAAGGAGCTTGCACCTTTCACAGGTGTCAGACTCCAGAGGCTAGGTCATCAGTAGGGATGAGGGAAACGACTTCAGATGAAACATCCGAAGTCGATTCACACAATACTTTGCTTGAATACTGTACAGAGCGAGTGCTCTGTATAGGGCTGCAGCTATTTTTATTATTTTAGTAATCAAGTAATCTATCGATTATTCCAACGATTAATCGAGTACTCTAATAAGAAAAACCTTCTTAAAATATCGCATTGCTTTATAAAAGCAATATTTTTATTTCTTACAGTGTTACAGCACATAACTGCACACACAAGGCTTCTTTCACAGCTGTAATACATATACATTCTGTCAAAAGTACAACCAGCTGGAATGTACCGTATCGGGTATAGCTGAATACTGCAGCAATTGACTGTAATGGGGCCCAGCCTTGTTACAGCATTCAAGCTGGGTTTTGGCCGGACATAAAAAAAAAAAAAAAGCTTTAAGTAGCGTTTATTGTTTGGACGATACCCAGCATATATGCCAGAACATGGCCAGATGGCCTTGAACCACATAGTCAATGAGAGCATATAGCGCAGATCGGTAAAAATGAGAAAAAAATGTACAAGACAGATCCGTCTGTCCGCATGACAAGCGGAGAGACGGATCCGTCCTTGCAATGCATTTGTGAGACGGATCCGCATCCGGATCCGTCTCACAAATGCTTTCGGTCAGCAGCAGATTGGCGGATCCGGCGGCCAGTTCCGACGACGGAACTGCCCGCCGGATCACACTGCCGCAAGTGTGAAAGTAGCCTAAGGTGCCCCAAAAAAAAGGCCATCAAAATCTGTCTTCCAGAAACCATACGGTGTTCCTTTCCTTCTGCGCCCTGCCGTTTGGTCAAACAGCAGTTTACGACCACATATGGGGTGTTTCTGTAAACTGCAGAATCAGGGTAATAAATATTAAGTTTTGTTTGGCTGTTAACCCTTGCTTTGTTACTGGAAAAAATTATTTGAAATGGAAAATCTGCCCAAAAAAATAGCAGTTTTGGCACCGTTTATATTTTATTTTTTTGACAGTGTTCATCTGAGAGGTTAGGTCATGGGGTATTTATATAGAGCAGATTCTTACGGACGCGGCGATACCCAATAGGTCTGCTTTTTTTTATATTTATTTAGGTTTTACACTATATTATCCTTTTATAAACAAAAAAAACATTTTAGTATCTACATAGTCTAAGTCAGTTTTTTTTTGTTTTTTAAACGATTATCTTAGGTAGGGGCTCATTTTTTGTGGGATGAGAGGACGGTTTTATTGGCACTATTTGGGGGGACATATGACATTTTTGATCGCTTGCTATTACACTTTTTGTGATGCAAGGTGACAAAAAAAAAGGGTTTTTTTGCACCGTTTTTATTTAATTTATTTGACCGTGTACATCTGAGGGGTTAGGTCATTAAGTTTTTTTATAGAGCAGATTCTTATGGACGCTGCGATACCTACCGTATTTTTCGCCCCATAAGACGCACTTTCTCCCCCATAAGACACCCCCC
This sequence comes from Bufo gargarizans, assembly GCF_014858855.1. NCBI lineage: Eukaryota > Metazoa > Chordata > Amphibia > Anura > Bufonidae > Bufo > Bufo gargarizans. The sequence goes on along the minus strand of NC_058082.1, from coordinate 335,964,879 downwards.
CCCCCAAAAGTGGGGGGAAAATGCCCCTGCGTCTTATGCTGCCATTTTACATCGCAGTCTGCGATATCAGCTGGAGGGAGGAGAGGCCAGTGTCATGCAAATGCGCCGGGGCTGGTGCGGTCACTGTACTCCGGCCCCGCCACTCACTCACTTCATTCATAAAGAAGGCGGTGCAGGCACATGACATCAGTGAGTTACGGCCGACTACCCACCCTGCTCTGCCTGCTACAGGACATTTAGTAAGTAGTACAGATGGGGCTGGGGATCGGAACTTCAATTAAAGTTATTATTATATAAGGTTTAGGCAATAAAGAAGTGCGTGAGCGGTGGGGCTGGAGTACAGTGACCACACCGGCCCCGCAGCATTTGCATGACACCGGCCCCTCCCACAGGTTTAGCTATGGTATATTAGGGCATCTGTGGATGCCACTGTTATGGGGGGGGATCTGTAGGCGACACATATATAGCAGTGCCATCCACAGATTACACACCCCCATAACAGTGCCATCCACAGATCACACACCCCCATAACAGTGCCATCCACAGATCCCCCATAGTAGTGTCATGCACAGACCACTATTCGTTCAAAACCCACCAAAAGCAAACCTTTTGGTTAAAAATATATTTTTTCTTATTTTCCTCCTCAAAAACCTAGATGTGTCTTATGGGCCGGTGCATCATATAGGGCGAAAAATATGGTAATATGTCTAACTTTTTTTGGGTTTTAGTGTCTCAAGTCTGAGAACCATAGTTTTTTTTCCCGATTGTCAGTGGCTAAATGGAATTAAAATTGGGGAAGGGGAATATAAATTTAGTACTCCATGGAAGTGTGGTACTCCCTGAAGCAACAAATAATGCGGAGGCCAAGATGATCGGGGAACGTGTCACACAGAGGTGGGTGTCCTTCCGTATCCCCCTCCAGTGACACACTGCACTTTTTTGGGGATCGTCCCGTCTTTCCAGTATGTGGGACCACACCTGGAAAGCGTTGGCCAGGGACGATTCGGGCGCCTCCAGTTCCCGAGGTACTCCGGCCTGCTCTTTCCCAGTCAGAAAAGATCAGGGCCTTGAGGACTGCCTCATAGAACTCCAGGAACTTCCCTGTGTTGCCAGCGCACCAGGACAGCACAAAAGAGTTGTACAAGGCAACCTGTACCAAGTAGACCGCAACTTTTTTGTACCATGCCCGGGTTTTGAGCATGGCATTATATGGCTTGAGTACTTGATCAGAGAGATCAACTCCTCCCATATACCGATTGTAGTCGACGATACATTCAGGCTTGAGGACAGTTGCCTCGCATAGGGACAGGGGTGATGCCGTTACCATGAATTGTGGACAGTACAAGGACATCCCTCTTGTCCTTATATCTGACCAGCAACAGGTTCCCACTGGTAAGGGCACGGGTCTCACCCCTGGGGATAGGTACCTGGAGGGGGTGGGTAGGGAGGCCGCGTTGATTTTTCTGCACGGTCCCAGAAGCGGACGTGGATCTGGCGGCGAGGGACTGGAACAAGGGGATACTAGCATAAAAGTTATCCACCTTTATCTAGCAGTGGGTGCATAAAATCCCACACAAGTTTCCCCGCTTACACCCAGAGTGGGGGGACATTCTGGGGGTTGAAGACCGAAATCTCGCCCCTCGTACACACGAAACTTGGAAGTGTACCCTGAGGTACCTCACAAAGTTTGTACAGTTTCACGCCATACCTCGTCTGCTTAGAGGGAACATACCGGCGGAAAAGGGGTGTCCCCTTGAAAGCAATAAGAGACTCATCAACCGCGACCTCCCTTCCAGGTACATAAATGTGGCCCCAAAGTGATCGATGACCGGCCTGGTTTTGTACAGGCGGGCATAGGCATTTTCGGATGGCCTCAAACCGGGTACGTGTCATGGCCGTACTGTAAAGTGGGGTCTGGTAGAGGACGTCCCCACTCCAGTAATGCCTGACACTAGGTTTTTTGACTAGGCCCATGTGCAGCACGAGGCCCCAAAATGTCTTCATCTCTGCTGCACTGACCGGAGTCCAGCCACCGGCCCTAGCCAAAAAGGCTAGAAATGAACTGTTGGGCGTACAGATTTGTTTGCTCCACCATCAGATTCACAAAGTGGTCACTGGAAAAAATACTAAAATAGTCATATTCAGTGAAGCCCACTGTGGGAATCTGGATTCCTGCTTGGCCAACAAAATCAGGAATCACAAGCTCAAAATGCTCTGGGGTAACCAGACACGTTCACCGGTAGGGGGCTCAGGTGGACTTATCTGGTGGGCCAGAAAACTAGTACGAGCCGCAGAGCAGCTTGTACTAGTGTGGGCCACAGGGTCCCTAGCATGGCGGTCCCCTTGCTTCGCCTGGAGGCGTCTCCGCCACCTTGGGGGCTCATCATCATCACTAGATGATGCGGAGGACAAAAGGAAAGTGGGGTCATCCTCAACGAGACTCTTAGAGTCGGAGGCAAGCAGGGCGTATGCCTCCTCAGCCGAGAACGTCTGGCGGGCCATAGGGGAGTGTGTGTGTGCGTGGAAAACTTTATTCAGTGTGCATGTGTGTGGGGGACGGGTGTTCACAGACTTTGCCCTACACCTAACAGAAAAAATAAAAAAATAAAATTAGAAAATCCCAAAAAGTACAAAAAATAATAACAAATTCAAACGTGCTGATCAGCGGTGGAGTGGGCGATCCGCTAAGAGTGCCAGCCACAGTCAGCGCATGCAAAAAAAAAAATTGTGCCCCAAAAAAGTGTGTTTGGGGGCAGGGAGGGGCAAGCTGCAGCACCCATGGGGGTCCAGGGTCACACAACACCCAATAAATAAAAAAATATATATCATTTTTTTCCCCCTAACTCTCCCTCACTATCCCTGCCTAATCTACCTCTCCCTACCTCACCAAAGAAACACAGATTTGTGCCTGATGTCACTCACAGCACAGCCGGGCTCCTCTCTCTACCGCTCCATGGACCGGAATGAGCAGGGAGAGGAGCTCCGGCAATTCAAAACTGCCGCTCCGCCCGCCCATGTGCCCAGCCAACCAATCAGAAGCGATCCTGAGAGGTGGTGTGACCGCCACCTCTCAGGATCGCAGGAAGGTGATTGGTGGTGTATTATCACACCACCGATCACTGTTCTATTCCGGGTTATCACCAGAGACCCGAATAACCCGGAAACGCAGCAAACCGCAGGTCTGAATTGACCTGCGGTTTGCTTCAATCGTCGACACGGGGGGGGGGGGGGACACAGGACCCCCCTGGGCATTGTACCAAGGTGCCTTCTCAATGATTTGAGCTAGCACCTTGTTCCGATCACCCCCCGCCGCGCGGCGGTGATCGGAGGTACGCCCTGTGTCCGTAACAGGTTAAATCAAGGGTGCCTCCTTCAAATCACCAACAACTCTCAGCGCGCTGACGATGTGTGAACACAAAGCCCTGGTCAGTGCAGCGCGGTGCCGACGGGAAGCCATGGAGCAGTGAATGAGAGGCTTCAATTCACTCATGATCCGTGGTCACGTGATTTCAACGAATCCTCGATTACATCGAGTGGTCGTCGAGGGCCTAGTTCCGTACAGTATTAGAATGTATTGGATCCTATGACCCGAAGTTATTACTTCGCTAAGTCTCGCGAGACTTCACATAATAACTTCATAAATTAATTTCTACTGTAAAAAAACATTTCCCTAAGTCTGGTTCAGTTCCAAGGTACCACTTGGAACAGAACCCAAGTTTGGGACATCGTTTTTTACAGTAGAAATTAATTTATGAAGTTATTATGCGAAGTCTCACGAGACTTCGAGAAGAAATAACTTCGGCTCATAGGAGCCAATACAATCTAATACTGTACGGAACTCTCACTCCGTACAGTATTCAAACAAAGTATTATGCAAATCGACTTCGGATGTTTCATCCAAAGTCGATTCACTCATCCATAGTCATTAGATAAAAAAAATCTTGTAAAACCCCTTTTAATAGTGCCATTAGAAAGTACGAATTGTCCCGCCAAAAACAAGCCCTTAAAGGGCTTCTGTCACCCCACTAAACCTTTTTTTTTTTTTTACTTATAATCCCTACACTGCGATTTATGCCTACATAATCTAATTAATGATTTTGGTCCTGTAGATTTTGTTTAAAACATGCTTTTAAAATATGCAAATTACCTTGCTACCAGCAAGTAGGGCGTCTACTTGCTGGTAGCAGCCGCATCCTCCGATCCTAAAGACGCCCCCTCTGCATTGTGATTGACAGGGCCAGGGAACGGAATCGTTCTCTGCTGGCCCTGCCTGTTTGCATTCAAAATCTGGAGCCTGCGGCCGTACCTGTCTTCAATCGGCGCAGGCGCACTGAGAGGCGGCCGCTCCATCCTCAATGCGCCTGCGCCGATGAAGTCACATCTACACCCGGCGCAGGCGCATTGAGGATGGAGCGGCCGCCTCTCAGTGCGCATGCGCCGATTGAAGACAGGTACGGCCGCGGCGCAGGCGCCAGATATTGAATGCAAACAGGCAGGGCCAGCAGAGAACGATTCCGTTCCCTGGCCCTGTCAATCACAATGCGGAGGGGGCGTCTTTAGGATCGGAGGATCGAAGGTTTAGTGGGGTGACAGAAGCCCTTTAAAACAAGACCAATTTGAACGCAAATTCGGGGAGGCAGGAAGCCAAAAACGGAAACTCCTCTGGGGCTATAATTGATTGCTTCTGTTCCAGGAAATCCTGGTTTAATAAAGGCCATGTCCAGCTTTTGCATTTGAAAAAATAAATCATTAATATAACTGTTCAGAAACACACCAGTTAGCCCATCAGTGTTTACACTGCACCAGATGTTGCATTGAAAATTGCATCTAATAATTGTCAATAAGGTCACAATTAAATCAAGATAGTTGCATAAAAATGCAACCCTGCAGGTCTTAAGCCACATGCAATTTTTCCATCATTGACCACAATGTAAGTCACATGAGACTGTGAAGAGCCTATGATTTTTAGATGATTTGCCTGTGTTTTTATAGCTAAAGCACAATGCAGTCACGTGACACACATCGCCACTTTACCTCAACCTAAAACATATCCCATCTATATGAATGCGCCCTTTTGTTAAAATGTTTAAATGCGTACTAAACGCATAAAACCCATATATGGAAGTTAGGAAAACATACAATAAGGCTACTTTCACATTAGCATTCGGGGCTCCGCTTGTGAGTTCCGTTTAAAGGCTCTCACAAGCAGCCCCGAACGGATGCGTCCAGCCCTAATGCATTCTGAGTGGATGCGGATCTGCTCAGAATGCATCAGTCTGGCACCGTCTGTCCTCCGCTCCGCTCAGCAGGCGGACACCTGAACACTGCTTGCAGCTTTCGGGTGTCCGCCTGGCCGTGCGAAGGCAAACGGATCCGTCCAGACTTACAATGGAAGTCAATGGGGGCGGATCCGTTCAAAGGTGACACAATATGGTGCATTTTTCAAACAGATCCGCCCCCCATTGACTTTCAATGTAAAGTCTGGACGGATCCGTCTGAATACAAATTGTACTTAGACTTTTTTAGTAAACTATAATGCAGACGGTTCCATCTGAACAGATACCATCGTTTGCATTATAGGAGCAGATCCGTCTGTACAAATATCAGACTGATCCGCTCCGAACGCAAGTGTGAAAGTAGCCTAAAAAGGCTTAAAAATTAAAATAGAATATAACCTCTTGAGGAATACTGTCATCCGAGTCTGAACTGTCATCAAATGTACCATCGTGCAAGTTCATCTGTAGTAGTTGGTCAATAGTGGCGTCCACTGCACCATTGTTAGCCCTCAATACACACTCAATGATATCATATTCCATGTTAGGAAACATTGTCTTGAAATCCTCCATGGCCTGGTTAAACTCCAATCTGCGCACAGGACGGCTGTTGTTAAGTTCCTGAGTAGAAGAGCTTCCTCTTGAGCTCCCATTGCTGTTGCTCCTCCGGAACAGACTTGTCATTTTTGCTAAGTGTTTTTGGAAAATGTTTATACTTTACAGATGTTCAAATGAAGAAGGAAAATTGTGAGCATGGCACATTGTTTCCTGTCAAGAGGTTATAGTAGCCTCCTTGCTATCAAGGCATGGATATATCCTATTCATAAGCAATCCTTCTTGATCTTTGTATAGGCACTTCTGCTTATGAGCAGTCTGAAAACTTGTATCTGTCGAGAAAAAATATCTATTATGAAAAATGAATATTATACAATAGTTTCATTTTAATAATTTTTTTTTTAAACCAAAAATACTTTCACACTAGCGTTTTTACTGGATCCAGCAGAGTTCAGCAAAAACGCTTCCGTTACTGATAATACAACCATCTGCATCTGTTATGAACGGATCCGGTTGTATTAACATTGCCAAGACGGGTCCGTCATGAACTACATTGAAAGTCAATGGAGGATGGATCAGTTTTCTATTGTGTCAGAGAAAACGGATCCGTCCTCATTGGCTTGCAATGGGGGTCATGCCGGATCGGTCTTGTTACGCATCCCAGGACGGAAAGCAAACTACAACATGTTGCGGTTTTCACTCTGGTATGGGAACACAACTAAATGGAACGGAATGCGTTTTGGAGCACTCCGTTCTGTTCAGTTTAGTTTTATTCCCATTGACAATGAATAGGGATAAAACTAAAGCGTTTTTTTCCGGTATTGAGCTACTGTGACGGATCTCAATACCGGAAAACTAAAATGCTAGTGTGAAAGTAGCCTAAGGGTACTTTCAGACTTGCAGGCAGTTCCGTCGTAATCCGGCAATTCGGACGCAAGCGGATGCATTGCAATATCGGATCCGTCTTTCCGGTTGTCATCTGGAAAAATTTACCAAGTATTTATTTATTTCTTTTCCTACAGATTTAAAAGGTATGCACATGCGCGGATAGGAAGAACGGATTCGTCAATGCGGAAATTGTGATGCTGGATCCGGCACTAACACATTTCAATGGAAATTAATGCCGGATCCGGCATTCCGGCAAGTGATCAGAATTTTTGGCCGGAGAGAAAACTGCAGCATGCTGCGGTATTTTCTCCGGCCAAAAGGCGTAGGAGGGACTGAACTAGTGCATCCTGAATGGATTACTCTCCATTCACAATGCATTAGGTAAAAAGTGAATAGTTATTTTCCAGTATAGAGCCCCTAGGACGGAACTCAATGCCGGAGAAGAAAAACGCTAGTGTGAAAGTACCCTGAGAAAATCATGCATTTTATGGTACAAACAGCTTTTCCAGCAGACTTCAATTAACAATGTTATTACACTGGTCTCTTTCCTACCTGAAATTCAATAAAATTATATTTCAACAGATGTGTAAATGGACCAATAAAACAGTGAAATAAAAATGCACAAATTAAGATCTGGGGCTCAGCTGCATGCATTTATAAGCAGATTGCCACAATGTGGTAACTGTGCAGCTCTCCGCCTCACACCATCACTTTATGTCAACTGTTGTTATACAGGTCCCATTACAAACACTTATCCACTACCCACAGGATAGGGGATGTGTGTCTAATAGAGGTCCGACTGCTGGGACCTCCACTGATCATGAGTACATATGCCCTGCATTCTCTCATTTGAATGGAAGGGCGGTGACGCATGTGTGCTTACTCACCATTTAACTTTATAGGACTGCTGGAGATAGCCAAGCGTTTGTACTTGGCTATCTTCGGCAGTCCCACAGAATCGAATGGAATGGCAGCGAGCATGCATGACCACCACTATATTCAAACCGAGGAACTCAGGGCCCTAGTTCTCATTATCAGCGGGGGCCTTAGTGGTTATACCCAAAAATCATACACTTAGCCCCTATCCTGTGGGAAGAAAGAAAAAAATTTGGGTCTAATTATTAAGACGCATCAGTCTATAATCCACAACCAAATGTTGGTCACCAGGTATACTTACATGAAGCAAGGAAATAAAGGTGAAAGGGCTTATATTTTTATGCAAACTGTAAAATGATGCTCATATTTGGTTTGGATTTTATGTTCCTCGCATATACTGTACAGGCCAAATCATCTGATTTATGCAACCTATGCAACTCTATGCCATAGATATAGACAAATATGTCATACACATTTTGATCAAAAGGCAATGAGCCCACTCACCACGCCAAGGTTGCCTCTATGAGTGGGTCCTAACCTAAAATTGGCGCGGAGCTGCACGGCGACCACCAGCGCTGTGGTGCCATCCCGGCCGGCGGCGGGACCCAGCGGCCATAGCATTAGCAGTGGATGTGCGATTAATTTCTTCTTTTCTCTTATTATTCAATGACCAGTTACTTTTATTCCACAGGTCAGTACGAATCCGGCGATACCTTATATATATAGTTTTCTAGAGCCATCGTTTTTTTCAGTTTTTGGGTGATTATCTAAAGTAGGGTCTCATTTTTTGTGGGATGAGATGACTGTTTTATTGGCACTATTTTGGGGTGCATATGACTTTTTGATTGCTTGCTATTACACTTTTTGTGACATAGGATGACAAAAAAAATGGCTTTTTTTACGTTTTTTTTTTTTTTAACGGTGTTCACCTGCGGGGTTAGGTCATGTGATATTTTTATAGAGCCGGTCGATACGGACGCGGCGATACCTAATATGTATACTTTTTCATTTATTTATGTTTTACACAATGATTTCATTTTTGAAACAAAAAAAATAATAAAAAAATCATGTTTTAGTGTTTCCATAGTCTAAGAGCCACAGTTTTTTCGGTTTTTGGGAGATTATCTTGGGTAGGGTATGATTTTTACGGGATGAGATGACGGTTTGATTGGCGCTATTTTGGGGTGCATATGACTTTTTGATCGCTTGCTATTACACTTTTTGTGATATAAGGTGACAAAAAAATTGTTTATTTAGCACAGTTTTTATTTTTTATAATACATTTTTTATAATAAACATTGGTGGCGCAGTGCATACCGTATTTTTCGCCCTATAAGACGCACCGGCCCATAAGACGCACCTAGGTTTTTGGGGAGGAAAATAAGAAAAAAAACATTTTTAACCAAAAGGTGTGCTGTGGGTTTGGAACTAATGGTGGTCTGTGGATGGCACTATTACTGGGGATCTGTGGATGACAGACACTGTTATAGGGGGGATCTGTGGATGACGGACACTGTTATAGGGGGGATCTGTGGATGACGGACACTGTTATAGGGGGGATCTGTGGATGACGGACACTGTTATGGGGGGGATCTGTGGATGACGGACACTTATGGGGGGATCTGTGGATGACGGACACTGTTATGGGGGGATCTGTGGATGACGGACACTGTTATGGGGGGGATCTGTGGATGACAGACACTGTTATGGGGGGATCTGTGGATGACTGACACTGTTATGGGGGGATCTGTGGATGACTGACACTGTTATGGGGGGATCTGTGGATGACTGACACTGTTATGGGGGGATCTGTGGATGACGGACACTGTTATGGGGGGGGGGGATCTGTGGCTTGCACTGTTACAGGGGGGGTCTGTGGCTGACACTGTTACAGGGGGGATCCGTGGATGGCACTGTTATTGGCTGGGGGGGGGGGGGGTCTGTGGGTGGCACTGTTATATATGTGCCATCCACAGACCCCCCAGCCCATAACAGTGCCATGCACAGACCCCCCCAGCCCATAACAGTGCCATTCACAGATCCCCCCCCCCCCCCCTGTAACAGTGCCATCCACAGATCGCAATCCGAACCGTCAAACCCCCAGCCCCCCCGCCCGTCGCCGCCGCACAATATATAAGTTGTCATATTGAATTAATATTTATTAAACATGCCCCCCAACTCCTATTACTACCTTTCATCCTAATCGCTGCTGTAGAAATCAGGCCGGCAGGACGGCCGGCCAGCGCGTCTCACTGACGTCACTTGCCTGCGCCCCCTACTTCATTCATAAAGTAGGCGGCGCAGGCACGTGACACGAGTTACGCTGCCGCCCGCCCGCCTGGCCTGAATTCTACACAAGCGATTAGGAGGGAAGGTAGTAATAGCTGTGGGGGGCATGTTTAATAAATATTACTTCAATATGATTTCTCAAATTAGTATACCGGAGCGGCGGGGCGGTGCTATACTATACTGACTGCACCGCCCCGCCGCTATTGCCGGCCCCCAGCTCCTCCCAGTCCCTCCCCGAGTCCCCGCTCACTGATACATCGCTGCCAGCGATGTAAAACTCCACGCATTCGCCCCATAAGACGCAGGGGCATTTCTCCCCCATTTTGGGGGAAGAAAAAGTGCGTCTTATGGGGCGAAAAATACGGTAATCCACAAACAGGAAAAGACCACAAACGGACAGCTACCTACAGCAGTTCTTGTCTGCATAGCATGGTAATTGTGCCACTCCATGGGCAGAATTCTCGTGTAATAATTATGTCAGTGAGTCATCAGGAAAATCCCCTTTTTTCATTATTTAAAGTATGGTCATCATTTGACGAATCCTCTTTCAGTACAGGCTTCCTCCAGAGTTCCAGTCGCTGACTCAACAGTGGGTAAATTTTTTCAGATTTTATGGGACACTAAAACCTCCCTGTTACAGTTCTCTGCTCGAATGAAGAAAGTGGCTGATCTTAGACACAGGGTTCCTTGTTGTTTGGCTCCTGGAGATAAAGGCTTTCTTAAAAAAAATATCTGACTTGAGGATCCCTCTTAAAAGTTGGCACTTCATTTTGTTGGACCTTTTAAGGTGTTGAAGCAATTGAACCCGATTTCCTACAGGCTATGCCTCCCTGCTTCCTTGCGGATTCCTAATGCTTTTCATGTGTCCCTACTCAAGCCAGTGGTACTTAATCGGTACTCCAGACATCCTCCTCCAGCTGTCTCTCCAGCTAGCCCTAAAGATATCTACGAAGTGAAGAGCATCTTGGGGATGAAGAAGATTAGAGGCAAGATGTTCTTCTTGGTAAACTGGAAGGGCTTGAGAGCCTTTGAAAAATATTGATCCTCATCTTATGATAGAATGGTTCCTGCAAATATCTGGCATAAAGAAGAAGAGGCGTAAGGAAGGGGGGCTACAGTTAGGCTGGTGGCCTGTGTCCGCCTGCTGTTTCGGACATTTTTTTTATTTATTTTTTTGAGTGACAGCACCTAAGCTCTGGTTACTGAAATGAAACATGGATCTATACATCCAGACTGTTAGGCTGGTAGCCAGTGTCTGCTGTACAAGGCAGGCGTAGGCATTGCTCCACCCTGTGTGCATTGGGACCAATGAACTTTCTTTCAGCACTGCGGGAGTTAATCCTTCCCTTTTGCTCCCTGTCCAGCTGATGACTAAGTGCTGATCAGCCTCCCTATTTAGCTGTGGTTCCACACCCTCACCTGAGCTTTGAGGTTTTCTAGTCTCTAGTAACCAGCGAAGGTGATCGCTTGTCTGACGTACTCCGCTCTTTGCCACCTGCCCTGATCTTAGAACCGTTACCTGGTCTATGCACATACTCCGCCTGCACTGACCTAAGAATTGCGATTTGTAATACACAAGTACTCAGCTTGCCCTGACTGTGGACTGTGTTCAGACTACGCTTTTTGCCTGAGCCCCCTTGGTGCTTCGCATCAGTGTCTCTGACCCCTGTAAGTTAGCCATCAACTACACCAAGGCTACTCCAAGTGACCTGGTTGGTCCCCTGTGGTGAAGTCCAGATCCCAGTACAGCGGTTAAAGGTTGAACACCAGGGAACCATCAGGACAACGCACTTATGTTTAGCCCAAAGTCAAACTGATGAGTTGACACAGTGGGTCCAGTAGTAAAATGTAACGTTTAATATTATACCTATAAAGTTAAAAATTTAATATTATACCTTTAAAATTAAAAAGTTACATTTTACTACTGCCCTTTTTATTGTTTTAGTTCAATATTATATTTTATTACATAGTATTGCTGGTGGGAGAGAAGCTATGCTGTTTCATCTCTGCTAGCAGGTTGTTCCAATTTCAGCTTCAGAAAACTAGCCACTGCATTGGAAATGGAGAATTCCATGTTTAATTTTTGTATAAAAAAGACATAACATCTTATTGTCTTAGTCTAATTCTGCACACTGTCACGAACCAGCGGGTGTGAACCCACTGTGCCACGTGTCCTACCTCCTTTAAGGGTGTTGTCTAAGTGAACCCCTTGATCTTCACAGTACCTCTGATGTTGGGGAAAGATTTTCCTGAGGGAAACACCAGGTTGCTACCTCTTGAGAAGGATAGGCACACGAGACAGCTGGTCCAGGCGGACCAGGAGGTACCTGAGAAAGATACCAGAGGTGCAAGACCAAAGGATGAGGCAAAGGCGTAGTCAGACAGGCAAAAGGTCAGGGCAGGCGCACAGGTACAGGTCAGGCAATCCGAGTCGGCAACAAGAGAGTCAAGGCAAACAGGCAGGGATCTAACAGGTAGCAGAGTCCAGGAATACAAGTACGAGTCAGGAACACAGGAACACAAGTGGAAAACCTTAGCAGGACACAAGGACCTTGACACTGAGGCATCTGGGAAGAGGGCTGAGCCACTTATATATGCGCAGGACGACTAGGATTGGGCAGCAAGGTGACATGAACTAACCCATAAAGCCCAGAAAGTGATGCGCCCTTAGGGAAGTGCTGCAGGAAACAAACAGCAAGTATGCTGTGGCCAGGGGTGAGAGGAAACTGTGGAGCAGATCCCAGAATAACTGTACCTACACAGACAGAGCCCAGGACAGCAGCGGCAGGGACTGAACACGGCGCCTGGGACCGCGGCAGTAAGCAAGGGAACAGCGGCCAACTGTTACACACACGCTGTGCAAGCAAAAGTGTTTTAATAAGAAAACTGAATATATTGAACAAATTTTCATTTGGACGTACAATGCCTTGAAAAATTATTTATACCCCTGGAATTTTTCCACAAAATCCCAATAAAATACATTTGTTTGTGGGTGTAATGTGGCAGACCAACACAAAGTAGCACATATTTGTGAAGTGAAAAGAAAATGATACATGTTTTCAAAATGTGCAATAAATAAAAATCTGAAAAGTGCGTTGTACATTTGTATTCAGCCCTCAAGTCAATACTTTGTAGGTCCACCATTCGCTGCAATTACAGCTGCACGTCTTTTGGGATGAAATTTTTGCCCATTCTTGTCTGCAGAATAGCTCACGTTCAGTCAGATTGTGTGATAAACCCGTAGGCCTTTGTCTAGGAAACTTGTTTGGGAACAAATAGGGCATGCTTCAACAAACTCTCAAATATTAGCAATTAAATCTGCAGTATTGCATTGGCCAGGATGTCCAGCGAGTTTGGAACATTGTCCTCAGGTCAAGATCTGCTTCCTCTTGTTCACAGGTATGAAAGTTTTACCAAATGGAATATCACTTAGCTGGACTATTAGCTGGGTTGATAATGTGTTATGGAGACCCCTCTTTATCAGCTGGATCAAATGACTGGGATAAAGCGTCTGCTTTAACATTCTTTTCAGCAGCACGATATCGTAACAAAAGATCAAATCGAGCAAAAAATAAGGATCTTGCCTGGAGAAGATTGAGTCTTTGAGCATTGTGGAGATCAGTTAAATTCTTATGGTCAGTAAAGATGACAACAGGATGATTGGCACCTTCCAATAGATGATGCCACTTCTCAAGAGCCAGTTTAATAGCCAGTAACTCTGTGTCTCCAATGAAATTGTTACGTTCTGTTGCACTGAAAGCCCTGAAGCAAAAGGTTCAAGTGCCCATTTTGCCTATGGTGGTTTTCTGGGTTAAAACGCCTCCTGCCCCTATGCAGTGTTTGCTGTATGGACGTGTGTATTGTATGTAGTGCAGCGTGTAGTGAATGCACAGCAGACTATTATACCCAAGTGATAGGGAAGATGCACTATACTGGACTGGACTTTATCACTTGGATTAATAGCCTGCAGAGCATTCACTTCATGCCCCTGCCAGGGGGTTATTAACCCTATGCTGGTGGGCGGGGATCAATGTTATTTAAAGGGAACCTGTCACCGAGATTTTGTGTATAGAGCTGAGGACATGGGTTGCTAGATGGCCCCTGACTCATCTCACATACAGGACTCATCTCAGGTCAATTTGCATATGCATCAAATAGTTTTTTTTACACAATAAAAGCACATTGAGCTATGGGAGTATTGCGGATGTGCTAGTGGCCATCTAGCAACCCATGTCCTCAGCTCTATACAGGTTCCCTTTAAATGGGACTGTATGTTAGAGGGTCTGGTGGGAGGGCAGTGATGTTATTTACATGGGACTGTATGTTGGAGAAGCTGACAGGAGGGGGTGGTTATTTACATAGGCCTGTATGTTGGATGGGCCTGTAGAGAGGGGATATGTTATTTAGACTAGTAATGCTCCCGGTGCATAATACTCACCCCTTAGGGCATGTTCACATCACTGCTATTTATTCCTGTTCTTCTGCTCTGTTAGAGGAGCAGAATGAAAATAATGGGAGTCCTAGTGCACATAACTGACCAAAAAGAAGCTGAACAGACTGCACTGACTGTTTATCAGAGAACAAAGTCCTGCATGCAAGGCTTTTTTGTCTGGTCTTTTGTACAGAATCTGTGACAGAGCCACCGAACTCCAATGCAGATGTGAACAAGCCCGTAACATCACATAGGCCTACGTATTATTTGTTTGAATTACTACAACTTTCATACTCCTCCTCGGCTAAAAACACTCCTCAAAAATGGTAACAGGAGCATTTTCACTCTTCTGGAAAAAAATGTAGTGCGACTCTGCCAAGTCATTCAAACTGTTAGTAACTAGGTCATTCCTTTTCGACAGCGCGTTTATCCAGGCCAGAGCTTCTCCAGAGAGATGGGACATCATAAAGGTCACTTTGGCACAGTCAGTCAGAAATTGGTGGGACAGCAGCTTAAAGTGCAGGGTACACAGGTTAATGAAACCATGGCACTACTCAGGATCGCCTTCATAAGGAGGAGGAGCACACAAATGAGGTACAGATCCTGCCACAGGAGCAGCCTAGAATGGTGGTACGGATGCCACAGCAGCTGTGGATGGCTGCAGTACCGCTGCAGTAGGTGTCAAAGAGTTCAGGTGGGCATTGACATTGTACAAGACAATATTTTCTTCTGGCACTCACGTGATAACTGTCAATGGGTACGACTAAATTCCAAATGGGTACCCACTAAATTCCAAAGCCCAGAAAGTGCAGTAATTTAAAGGCTATGTAGACTTTTGGGACATTTTCTTTTCTTTTTTTTTTATCATTGCATTGTACTCATTTTGAGCTAAAAATCTTTTTTTTCCCATAGCCCTTTATTAAAAATACAGAACCCTTTTCTCTGTAGTTTTCTCTAGTAGCAGGGTGTGAATTTCCCTCTGCTCTGTCAGTTTAGCTGTGTGACAAACTCCTTTTCTCTGATCTTAAAAGCACTTATTATAGGTTCAATATCTTACTGATAAGAATGTGGCTTAACCACGTCACATCCGCCCATAAACTATAAACGTCCTATGGGTGGATGTTTATCTCTGAATGGACGATCTGGAACATCCATTCAGAGATGGCAGCTGCACGCAAATAGTGCAGCTGCCGAGCGGGGGACCCGCTGTCAGTGACAGCAGGGCAACGCAGATAGAAGGCAAGGACAGTTCCCAGGTGTCCCTGCCTTCTAACTCGCTGCATACACAGCCCTCAGCGAGCACTGTGTATACAGATCAGGGAGCGCTATGTGCTTCCTGTCCCGGCCCCGTGGTCATGTGAACGCCGGGGTCGGGAGAGTGCAGGAGCTGTCAGGTTGAATACTGTACAGCGTTGTATACAGCTGTACAGCCTCTCTGGGGAGTGTATTTCCCCTGTAACTGGGGCGATCCCAGTTACAGGAGAAATCAATAGTGAAAGAAAAAAAAAATGTGAAGTTAAATGTCCACCAGAGGTCTTGTATGACCTTATGGGGGACACAAGGTGTAAAAAAAAAAAAAAAAAAAAAAAAAAAAAAAAGTGTTTAAAAAAATTAAATAAAATTGGTTTCACATGCAAAAAAAAAAAAAGACATATTTGGTATTGCCGCGTCCGTAACGACCGGCTCTATAAAAATATATCACATGATCCACCCCGTTCGATAAACACCATAAAAAGCCATTTTTGTCACCTTACATCACAAAAAGTGCAACTCAAGTGATCAAAAAGGCGTATGTCCCTCAAATTGGTATCAATAAAACGGTCACCTCATCCTGAAAGAAAATGAGCCCTTACATAAGAAAAATCGCTAAAAAAAATAAAACTATAGCTCTCAGAACATGGAGACATTAAAACAGGGGTGGCCAACCTGTGGCTCTTGAGCTGCATGCCGCTCTTTGCTTCTTCGAGTGGGGCTCTAGTTATGAAGCCGGGAAGCAGTCAGGCCGGCTCACTCTCCACCCCATGCTCAGATCTCTTTTTACTGATCGGGCACTGTTGCTACTTTGCAGCTCCAGTTCACTACCCACTACGTCCTGATGCACAGTGTAAAAACGTAGTACATGGAGACACGCACTATGACCTGACGTTGTGCTCATCGGGTCACAGTGGAGAGCGTGTCAGACCTGCAGAGTAGCAGGTGCCTGAGCAGGAGCCCAGTGTCTGATCAGAAGAGATTTTATTAAATTATAGAACTACGCATGGAGGTTCTGATCTGAGCATGGAAGGGTGTCTTGATCTGGGCAATGGGGGGGGCAGATATGAGCATGGGGGGGTCTTGTTTGAGCATGGAGGGTCAGATTGGAGAAGGGGGGAGATCTGAGCATGGGGGGCGGGGATATGAGCACTGAGGGTCGGACACTGGTAGTCATACATTTTTTGGAGCTCTTTGTGTCTGTAAGGTTGGCTACCCCGTATTAAAACATCATTATTTATTTTATTTAAATGCCATTATTGTGTTAAAGTGAAATAAATAAATACAAGTATACATGTTAGGTATCGCCGCATCTGTAACAACCAGCTCTATAAAAAAAATTAAAAAAAATCACATGACCTAACCACTCAGGTGAACACCGTAAAAAATAAAAACAGTGCTAAAAGAGCCATTTTTTGTCACCTTACATCACAAAAATTGCAACACCAGGCGATCAAAAAGGCGTATGCCCCCAAAATAGTACCAGTCACCACATCCCGCAAAAAATGAGACCCTACCCAAGATAATCGGTAAAAAAATAAAAAAGCTAGGGCTCTCAAACTATGGAGACACACAAATTATAATTTTTTTTGTTTAAAAAATGCCATTATTGTGTAAAACTTACATAAAAAATAAAAAAGTATACATATTAGGTATTGCCACGTCCGTAACGATCTTCTCAATAAAAATGTTACATGATCTAACCCCCCAGGTGAATGCTATACAAATTAATTAAAAAAAACTGTGCTAAAACAACCAATTTTTTTTATTCACCTTGCCCCATAAAGTGTAATAAATTATCAAAAAGTTATATGTACCGCAAAATGGTACCAATAAAAATGTCAACTCTTCCTGAAAAAACTAGCCCCTGCACAAGACGATCGGCAGAAAAATAAAAAAAATAGGGCGTTCAGAAAATGGAGACACAAAAACAATAAAAAAAAATGCTTTATGTAAAACTGAAACAAAGAAAGTAGACATATTTGATATCATTGCGTCCATAACAACCTGCTCGATAAAAATTGCACATGATCTACCCTGTCAGATGAATGTTTTTAAAAAATAAAAACCATGCCAAAAACAGCAATATTTTGGTTACCTTGCCTCAGAAAAAAAACGTAATATAGAGCAATTAAAAATCATATGTACCCCAAAATCACTTTTTAAGAGTTTCTACTGTAAGGGTGCATCAGGGGCGCTTCAAATGGCACATGGCATCTAAAAACAAATTCAGAAAAATCAGCCTTCCAAAAATCATATGGCATTCCTTTTCTTCTGCGCCCTGCCGCGTGCCCTTACATCATTTTACGACCACATGTGGGGTGTTTCTGTAAACCGCAGAATCGGGGTAATATTGAGTTTTGTTTGGCTGTTAACCCTCGTGTTAAAGTTTTTTTTTTTATTACAATGGAAAATCTCCCAAAAAAGTGAAATTTGGAAATGTCATCTCCAATTTCCTTTAATTCTTGTGGAACACCTAAAGGGTTAACAAAGTTTGTAAAATCAGTTTTGAGTAACTTGTTTCTGCAATAGGGGGAAACAAGGTAATTTATAGGGGGTTTCCACTATGTAAGCCTTCTAACGTCCTAAAAATATAAAATTACATTTACAAAATTTACCACTGTCATGAAGTACAATGTGTCACGAGAAAACAATCTCAAAATGGCACATGTCAGATTTCCAAATTAGATTTCCAAATCAGGTAGGGAGTAAATTGCCCGGATATGAAGTAGTTAAATAAGTAAATAGTAATGTACAGTTAAGGTTTATTAGATGACGCAAAGTGAAAGTAAAAAGTACAATTCACACAGCTAGAAAAGCAGCTCTTTGTGACAGAATGGCTCAATATCAATATTTTTAATAAAGACCAATTGAAAAAAAAAATTTTTAGCCCAAAATGCAATCATAACAAAGTAAAACCACTTAGTTGCCAGGGTCACCACTGACAGCAGCATCTGAGTGTTAAACAAATGGGTCATAAAGTCAAATAACAGGCTAATGGTCCTGCCACACATTAACCATTTCAACCCCGCTAGCTAAAACCCCCTTAATGACCAGGCCACTTTTTACACTTCTGCACTACACTACTTTCACCGTTTATCGCTCGGTCATGCAACTTACCACCCAAATGAATTATACCTCCTTTTCTTCTCACTAATAGAGCTTTCATTTGGTGGTATTTCATTGCTGCTGACATTTTTACTTTTTTTGTTATTTATCAAAATGTAACGATTTTTTTGCAAAAAAAAATGACATTTTTCACTTTCAGCTGTAAAAAATTTTGCAAAAAAAACGACATCCATATATAAATTTTTCGCTAAATTTATTGTTCTACATGTCTTTGATAAAAAAAAAATGTTTGGCCAAAAAAAAAAAAAAATGGTTTGGGTAAAAAAGTTATAGCATTTACAACCTATGGTACAAAAATGTGAATTTCCGCTTTTTGAAGCAGCTCTGACTTTCTGAGCACCTGTCATGTTTCCTGAGGTTCTACAATGCCCAAACAGTAGAAAAACCCCACAATGAATGTGTGTCCCTTTGCCCACCTAGGCTGCAAAAAAGTGTCACACATCTGGTATCGCCGTACTCAGGAGAAGTTGGGGAATGTGTTTTGGGGTGTCATTTTACATACACCCATGCTGGGTGAGAGAAATATCTTGGCAAAAGACAACTTTTCCCATTTTTTTATACAAAGTTGGCATTTGACCAAGATATTTATCTCACCCAGCATTGGTATATGTAAAATGACACCCCAAAACACATTCCCCAACTTCTCCTGAGTACGGCGATGCCACATATGTGACACTTTTTTGCAGCCTAGATGCGCAAAGGTGCCCAAATTCCTTTTAGGAGGGCATTTTTAGACATTTGGATCCCAGACTTCTTCTCACGCTTTAGGGCCCCTAAAAAGCCAGGGCAGTATAAATACCCCACATCTGACCCCACTTTGGAAAGAAGACACCCCAAGGTATTCAATGAGGGGCCTGGCAAGTTCATAGAAATAAAAAATTTGGCATAAGTTAGCGGAAATTGATTTTTATTTTATTTTTTCTCACAAAGTCTCACTTTCCGCTAACTTAGGACAAAAATTTAAATCTTTCATGGACTCAATATGGCCCTCAGCAAATACCTTGGGGTGTCTTCTTTCCAAAATGTGGTCAGTTGTGGGGTGTTTGTACTGCCCTGGCATTTGAGGGTCTCCGCAATCATTACATGTATGGCCAGCATTAGGAGTTTCTGCTATTCTCCTTATATTGAGCATACAGGTAATGAGATTTTTTTTTCCGTTCAGCCTCTGGGCTGAAAGAAAAAAATGAACGGCACAGATTTCTTCATTCGCATCGATCAATGTGGATGAAAAAATCTCTGCCAAAAAAAAAAAAAAAAAAAAAAAGGGGAAAGGCGTCTGCTAGGACATAGGAGCTCCGCCCAACATCCATACCCACTTAGCTCGTACGCCCTGGCAAACCAGATTTCTCCATTCACATCAATCGATGTGGATGAATAAATCATTGCCGGGATTTTTTATTTTTTTTATTTTTTATATACAAAGTGTTTGCCAAAGCATTGGAACGCCCCCTCCTCCTCCTCAGCTCGTATGCCTTGGCAAACGTATCTTTAACTGCAGAGTAGAAATCTCGTCTTGCAGCGCCGCATACACCGACTTGCGTGTAATCTGACAGCAGCGCAATGCTTCTGTCAGAAGGTACATCAGTGCTGCAGCTGGTCGATCGGTTGGTCCACCTGGAAGGTAAAAAAAAAAAAAAAGAAAAAAAAACAGGCCGCAACGCAATAATTTTATTAACTTTGGAACAGAATATATAAACTTTTTGAACTAAACATTAACCTTTTTGCTTACTGGTGTTACTGTGTGCCTGTCCTGGCGAGATGATCCCTATGCTAGGTGTACCTGTGTGTGGTACTTCCGGAAACACTCTCCAAAGCATAGGGCAGGGTGGTCAGGACAGAAATAGCGGGTGTCACGCCTTATTCCACTCCTGCTACAGACACGACATCTTTTTCGGGGTGACGGTTGGGTTGAGGTACCAGGAACGACATTGGGGAAATGTCGCTCGTGCAGACGGCTAACTACACTGGTGGATGGGGCCACGGAACCTCCTGGGTACAGGAGGTTATCGATGATCTCTTCCTGAAATTTGAGGAAGGATCCAGTTCTCCCAGCCTTACTGTAGAGAACAAAACTATTATACAGAGCCAATTGAATTAAATATACAGACACCTTCTTATACCAGCGTCTGGTTCTGCGGGAAACTAAATACGGAGACAACATCTGGTCATTGAAGTCCACCCCTCCCATGTGAAGGTTATAGTCGTGGACTGAGAGGGGCTTTTCAATGACACGGGTTGCTCGCTCAATTTGTATTGTCGTGTCTGCGTGAATGGAGGAGAGCATGTAAACGTCACGCTTGTCTCTCCATTTCACCGCGAGCAGTTCTTCGTTACACAATGCGGCCCTCTGCCCCCTTGCAAGACGGGTGGTAACGAGCCGTTGGGGGAAGCCCGCGCGACTAGTTCGCGCGGTGCCACAGGCGCCAATCCGTTCTAGAAACAAATGCCTAAAGAGGGCCACACTTGTGTAAAAATTGTCCACATAAAGCTGGTACCCCTTGCCGAATAAGGGTGACACCAAGTCCCAGACTGTCTTCCCACTGCTCCCCAGGTAGTCAGGGCAACCGACCGGCTCCAGGGTCTGATCTTTTCCCTCATAGATCCGAAATTTGTGGGTATAGCCTGTGGCCCTTTCACAGAGCTTATACAATTTGACCCATACCGGGCGCGCTTGCTTGGGATGTATTGTTTGAAGCCAAGGCGCCCGGTAAAATGTATCAGGGACTAGTCTACGCAGATGTTTTGCTCTGGGGTATACAAATCTGCAAATTTCAGGTTGAAATGGTCTATGAGGGGCCGAATTTTGTGGAGCCGGTCAAAAGCAGGGTGGCCTCTGGGACGGGAGGCGGTGTTGTCGCTAAAGTGCAGGAAACGCAGGATGGCCTCAAAACGTGCCCTGGACATAGCAGCAGAGAACATGGGCATGTGATGAATTGGGTTCGTGGACCAATATGACCGCAATTCATGCTTTTTAGTTAGACCCATGTTGAGGAGAAGGCCCAGAAAAGTTTTAATTTCGGAAACTTGGACTGGTTTCCACCGGAAAGGCTGGGCATAATAGCTTCCCGGGTTGGCGGTTATAAATTGTGTGGCATACCTGTTTGTTTCGGCCACAACTATGTCTAAGAGCTCCGCAGTCAAGAACAGCTCAAAAAATCCCAGGGCCGAACCGATCTGAGCTGTCTCAACCCAAACTCCAGACTAGGCAGTGAAAGGGAAAACTACAGGAGCGGCTGAAGTTGGGGACTGCCAATCAGGGTTTGCCAGCACCTCTGGGATTCTAGGGGCTCTACGGGCACGTCTTTGAGGTGGCTGTGACGGGGTCACTACTGCTCATGCCACCGTACCAGCTTCAACTGCCCTTCTGGTGCTCGCCACTTCACCAGGTTGTACGGCAGTGCTGGTACTAGGTCCAGGGAGGGCTGCGCTGCTGGTGTATGCCTCACCACGTAATCAGACAGCACCAGCCCCACTCTGCTGCTCTTGAAGCGGATCCTGCGCAACCTGTGGTCTAGCGACACGGGGCCGGGTACGCCTGGTGCTATCAGGGACCTCAGCCTCCTCGTCCGAACTTTGGGTCAGAGAGCCACTGCTTTCTACAGGTTCGTATTCTGACCCGCTAGATTCATCAGATGAGGGTTCCCATTCCTCATCCGACTGGGTCAGAAGCCTGTAGGCCTCTTCAGAAGAATACCCCCTGTTTGACATTTGGGCAACTAAATTTAGGGGTATTCCCTGAGACTACCCAAGAAAAAAAGCAAGCCTGTCTTACAAAGGGGAGGCTAGCGAAGTACCGGAGGCCGCTGTGGTTTATAAAAAATATCAAAACTGATTTTTTTTTTATCGCTGCAGCGCGTGTAAAGTGAATGTGCAGTGATAAAAAAAATAATTTTTGGGGTCACTGCGGTGGGGCGGGTGTGGGCGACCGATCAGGCCTGAACGGGCAAACACTGCGTTTTGGGTGGAGGGAGAACTAAAGTGACACTAATACAATTATAGATCTGACCGTGATCAGTTTTGATCACTTCCAGATACTATAAAAGTACAAATGCTGATTAGCGATACGCTAATCAGCGAATCAGTGACTGCGGTGCGGTGGGCTGGGCGCTAACCGATCCCTAAACTACCTAACCAAGGGGCCTAAACTATCCTAAAACCTAACGGGCAATACCAGTGAAAAAAAAAAGTGACCGTTTGCACTGATCACTTTTTTCCTTTCACTAGTGATTGACAGGGGCGATCAAAGGGGTGATCACAGGGTTAATTGGGGTGCAGGGGGTGATCTGGGGCTAAGTATGTACTGTTGGTGCTACTCACTGTGAAGCCTGCTCCTCTGCTGGATCCAACCGACGAAAAGGACCAGCAGAGGAGCAGGGCAACCATATAACAGATCATATTTACTAATATGATCTGTTATCTGGCTTCTCATTGGATTTTTTAAAAATCATCAGCTTGCCAGCCGCGATCATTGGCTGGCAAGCTGATGACGCGACCCCCCTTGACGAAATGCCGGCCCGAACTGCGCATGCGCGGGCCGGCAAAGCACGTCATCTCGCGTCTCGCGAGATGACGCGTATATGCGTGACTCTGCGCAGCGCTGCCGCCTCCGGACCGCACATCTGCGTTAGGCGGTTAAAGTTTTTTTTATTCAGTTTTTGCAGCCAAAATCAGGAGTGGATCATAAAAGGCGAGAAAGTATAAAAGACAGATGCTATCTTGCCTATTTATTGGAAACCACTTCAGGTTTTGGCCTCAAACAATGCATCATTGACATCTTTATTTGGTGAACAGTACCAAATTACTTGTTGGGACTTAGGGCTGCAGCTATCAACTAATTTTTGTAATCAAATATTAAACAGATTAATCCAACGATTAATCAAGTACTCTAATAACAAAAAAAAACAATTAAAAGAACAATTTTCTTTATGAAAACTCATCAGTCCCCCCGTGCCATCAGCTTCCCCCAGTGCCATCAGGCACCGCCCCTTCCCCCGTGCCATCAGGTTGCCCCCCCAGTGCCACAATCTCCCCCTCCTAGCCATGTCCCCAGCGCTTTTCCTGTAGGGGCGCCATTCCACAGCTCGTCTATCCGTCTATCTTCTTCAAGCGCCGCAATGGGAACTGACATCACACAGCGTTAGGTCATAGTGCGCGCTCACTTGCACTATATCCTGACAATGTGTCAGGACCCTGTGCAGCGCGGTTCCGGCCGGCAGGTCACCACGAAGCTGTAAGTAATAGCAAGAGCTTCACTCACGATCTGTGGTCACATGACACAAGCGACTCCTCAATCCAAAAAATGAAATTGATTAAATAGAGTAATTGTTTCAGCCCTATTGGGATTACATGATAAAGTTCCCACCACATGTGACAATTAAAAAGTACAGCAAGTATGCTCAATGACTGATCAGGTAAAGTGATATGATGAACATAATTTATGTTACCCTTCACCGGGGTCATCTGAATACAGGGGATAAGAGGAGCATAACAGATCCTCCACTGTGTATTTCTGATTCTACTCTTAAACAGGTGAATGGTAAGGGTGTGGAGTGTCAGACCTGCGCTGCTCAGATATTGATGGCCAATCCTGAGGATAGGCTATCAATATCAAAATCCCGGATAACTCCTTTAACCCGTAGAGAACCCTCGCCATACATGTGCGGCACTGGTGGAAGTGACTTAAGGACCAGCGACGTACATCTACGGCAGGCTGATCGGACAGGTGCAGGAGCTGCGCCCGCCTGATCAGCGGAACGGACCCGGCAGTCACTGACAGTCGGGCACCTGCTGTATTAGCCGGCATCGGTGAAAACACAAAGCTGACCGTGGCATGCAGAGGGTCCGCATCTCCTTTAGGTCCCCGTGCTGCAGTGGTGGGGACCCCATGGCAGAGAAGGCAATCCTGATGCCTTCCATAGGCATCGGGGCTTGCCTTCTACGGAAGCCCAGGAGATCCAGCCCCTTAGGGCCAATGCACATGAACAGCTTTTGCTTTCCGTATACGGGCCCTTTTTTGATTCCGTATACGGAATCATTTATTTCAATGGGTCCACAAAAGATGCATCCGTTGCTTCGTTCCGTGGCCCCGCAAAAATTCCTGTCCTATTCTTGTCCGTTTTGCGGACAAGAATAGGAATTTCTATGATGGGCCTCCTGTTCCGTTCCACAAATTGCGGAAGGCACACGGATAGCATTCGTTTTTTGCAGATCCTTCATAAGGACTACGGACCTAGGAATTTGGAGCCCCCCTTGTTTGGTTGAAACCAGGTGTCCGGGGCCCAGGGATGGATGGATTACAATCTCATCTGTTCACTTTCTATATATAAGTCTGTGCAGTTGTTCAATAAAGCAGAATTTGTTTCACCTACACCGAGTCCCATCCAGTGACTGAGGAAACTGGGAGATACAGATCAGCGGTTTGCAATATCTCCTGAGGAAGGAAGAATATAGAGGCGGACATACTCTTCCTGAGTACTGGGGGTCCGTCATAATGGTTATAAGGGAATAGCATTCTTAATAAAGAATGCTTACTAAAATGTAGCTTGAGGGGTTAAAAAAAAAAAAAAAAGTACTCCCCTCATCCTTCTTGTTTGCGCAGCCCGCATCGTCTTCTTTCTTCTTCTTTCAGGACCTGTAAAAGGACCTTTGATGACGTAATTGCGCTCACCACGTGGTGACGTCAGCGCAGGTCCTGCTGAATGAATCGTGCGGGGAAAAAAAAATTAACATCGGAACGCAATCGCAGTCAAAACTGACTGCAATTGCGTGGCTACTCACGTGGGTTTTCAGCAACGCACACGCGACGCATCCGGAGCGCCCATGTGAAAGAGGTATAAATGTTTTAGCAGCTGTTTGCTTGATGATCTTTCCTCATGCAAAAAAAATAACGGTTATGTCTTTATAATTACAGCAAAATCTAGCATATAAGGCACGACCAAACGGTCAGGTTTCTGCATGCAGTTTTAGAAGCCAAAATTAGGGGTGGATCATAAAAAAGGAGAGAATATATGAAGAACAGATATTACTTCTCTTCTTTTTTTTTTTATTCATTCCTGGCAGTAATGGCTTTTAAAACTGAATCAAGAAACCTGACTGTGTGGTCACAATCCTAGAAGAAAGGCCTACTAACTGTGGTTTCAGAATATAAATAGCAAGAGCAAACTGATGCAGGCAGGTATTCAGTATGCTCTCTCAGTACGCTTGAGCTCAGGTTGCCAGGCAACACAGGAGCAACTGGTGTAGAAATCACCATTTGGTTAGAGAATAGCCAGCATAGTTTCAGAAAATAGATTACTAGTCCACAGCAGCGTGTAACACTAGACAACAGCTCGGGGGGGGGGGGGGGGACTTTCAAAAATAGAAGTGTTAGGGTCCATTTACACGTCCGCAAATACGGACAGCAGCAATGTGCATTCCGCATTTTCGGACAGCACATTGCCGGCACTAATAGAATATGCCTGTTCTTGTCTGCAATTGTGGACAAGAATAGGATATGTTCTATTTTTTTTTTTCGGGAACGGAATTGCGGACCCATAGAAATTAATGGGTTCGCAATTCCGTTCCGCATTTTGCGGACATGTGAATGGACCCTTAATAGTTTATTTCTATCAATTAGAGACACAAACATAGTTTTGGTTTGCATCTAATCTGCATTTTTTTTTTTTTGTGGTTAGTCATGCGCATGAGGCCTTAGCTAAATGTAAAGTGAATGAACAAAAGAAATCTAAAGCTACTTTCACATTAGCGTTTTCAATTCCGCTATTGAGATCCGTCATAGGATCTCAGTAGAGGAAGAAAACACTTCAGTTTTGTCCCCATTTATTGTCAATGGGGACAAAACTGAACTGAAGGGAACAGAGAGCACCAGAATGCATTCCGCAAAGTGGTGCGGAGCAAGACTGATCTGTTCTGACGCACAATGTAAGTCAATGGGGACGGATCCGTTTTCTCTGACAATAGAAAACGGATCCAGATCATGGCTATAGAAGACATAATACAACCGGATCCGTTCATGACGGGTGCATGCGGTTGTATTATTGTAACAAAAAACGCACCCACCCGATCAGCAGCACGGGCCCGGGTGTGACTGATAGCCGGGCCCCTGCTGACCGCAGCATGTGTGGGGTTTTTACAGGGGGAGGAGGCTCTCTCTGACTCTATAAGCCCCACGCGTTGCGCTGACAGGGGGCCGATGGTTGCCATGGCAGCCCCGATGCCTTCCACAGGCCTGAGGGCTGGGTCTTCTAGGCAACTGTCAGCGTCTTATTGTGTAAGATGCTGACACAGTTCAATACAATACATAATGTATTGTACTGAATTGACACAGGGATCAAACTCCGAAAAGGTGAAGTCCCACAGTGAGACAAATATAAAAAGTAAAAAAAAAAGTGAAAAAGTGTAATTTTTTTTGTATAAAAAAAATTAAAGTTTCAAGTAATAAAAAAAATAAAAAAAAATAGAATTTTATATAAAATAGTATTTTTAAAAATAAATAAATAAATAAAATGTACATATTAGGTATCGCCATGTCCGTAACGACGTGCTCTATAAAAATGTCAATCTACCACCTCAGGTGAACGCTGTAAATAATAAATAAAAAGTGAGCAAAAATAAATAATGACTTTTTTGTCACCTTACATCACAAAAAGTGTAATTCCAAGCGAACAAAAAGACATATGTAACCCAAAATAGTACCAACTTCCATCGTTTCCCGCAAAAAATGAGACCCTATATAACACAATCGCCCAAAAGATAAAAAAAAATATGGCTTTCAGAAAATGTAGACGCTAAGACATAATTATATTAATTTTCTTCAAAAATGCTTTTATTGTGTAAAACTGAAATAAATGTAAAAAAAATATTAGGTTTCACTGAGTCCGTAATCATCTGTTCTATAAAACTATCACATGATCTATTCCCTCAGGTGAACGCCTGAAAAAAAAAAAAAAAAAAACACACCTGTGCCAAAAAAGACATTTTTGCCACCATCATAAAAAGTCTAGTTCCAAGCGATCAAAAAGTTCTACACACCCCAAAATCGTACCAATCAAATGTCATCTCTTCCCGCAAAAAATGAGACCCTACTTAAGACAATCATCCAAAAAAATAAAAATAAAATATGGCTTTCAGAAAATGGAGACACCAAAACAGATTTTTTTTTCCATCAAAAATGCTTTTCTAGTTTAAAACTGAAATACATTTTAAAAAAGTAGACATATTAGGCATCGCCACGTCCGTAACAACCGGCTCTATAAAAATATCACATGGCCTAATCCCTCAGGTGTACACCATAAAAAAATTAAAATAAAAACTACCAAAAATGCTATTTTTTTGTCACCATACATAAAAAAAAGGAGTAATTCCAAGCGATAAAAAAATTCATATGTGCCTCAATATAGTACCAATCAAACCATCATTTCTTCCTGCAAAAAATGTGCCCCTACATAGGACAATCATCCAAACGATAAAAAATATGGCATTTTCCTTTCATTCTTGTGGTACACCCAAAGGGTAAATGTGTAGTTTCTAAAATGGGGTCATTTATGTGGGGTTTCTACTATGTAAGCTGCACAAAGTGACTTCATAACTAAACTGGTCCTTAAAAAGTGGGATTTGAAATTTTTCGTAAAAATTTTAAGCATTACTAAGTTAGAAATTCTAAGCCTTTTAACTTCCTAAAAAAAAATAAATGAACTTTTCAAAATTATGCCAACATGAAGTAGACATCTCGGAAATGTACAGTAACCACTATTTTATGAGGTATCACAATCTAACTTAAAATCAGAGACATTCAAACTTCTAAAGTTGTTAATTTTTCCAAATTTTCTGTAAATTTTGGAATCGTTTATAAATAAAGGTGAAACATATTGACTCAAATTTACCACTAACATGAAGTACAATGTGTCACAAGAAAACAATCTCATAATCGCTTTCCAGAGTTATTACCACAAAGTCAAACATGTCAGATTTGCTAACGCTGGGTTCATACCTGAGAGTTCTGAAACGAGCGCTCTGTATGCGCGATTGTACGGGCGTTTACAATCGCGCATACAGAGACTGGCGTTCACACATTGTCGCGCGTTCCCGAATTTCTATGTGCGGGAACGCGCGACAAACGCCCCAAAAAAAGCTCAAGCACTTGTTTGAGAGTCGGGCGTTTTACAGCGCGATCGTACGCGCTGTAAAACGCCCAGGTGAGAACCATTCCCATAGGGAATCATTGGTTCTTGCCTGTTGTGCGTTTTACAACGCGTAGGAACGCGCTGTAAAACGCTCAGGTGTGAACCCAGCCTAAATGTGGCTTGGTTCTTATGGTGAAAAGTGGCTTAGTCTTGAAGGGGTTAGGCCTCTTTCACACGGGCGTGAGTTTTTTTGCCCGGATAAGAGCCGGGTGCGTTGCGGGAAAATGCGCGATTTTTTCTGCGCAAGTGCAAAACATTGTCGTGCGTTGCACTCGCGTGAGAAAAATCACGCATGTTTGGTACCCAAACCCGAACTTCTTCACAGAAGTTCGGGCTTGGGATTGAAGTTCTGAAGATTGTATTATTTTCCCTTATAACATGGTTATAAGGGAAAATAATAGCATTCTGAATACAGAATGCATAGTAAACCAGCGCTAGAGGGGTTAAAAAAAAAAAATAATAAATTTAACTCACCTTAGTCCACTTGCTCGTGAAGCCGGCATCTCCTTGTGTCTCCGCTGCTGATGAACAGGACCTGGGGTGAGCTGCTCCATTAAATACAGGTTAAGGACCTTCGATGACGTCACTCCGGTCATCACATGGTACGTCACATGATCTTTTACCATGGTGATTCACCATGGTAAAAGATCATGTGATGACCGGAGTGACGTCATCGAAGGTCCTTAAGCTCTATTTAATGGAGTAGCTCACCCCAGGTCCTGTTCATCAGCAGCGGAGACACAAGGAGATGCCAGCTTCGCGAGCAAGTGGACTAAGGTGAGTTAAATTATTTTTTATTTTTTTTAACCCCTCTAGCGCTGGTTTACTATGCATTCTGTATTCAGAATACAGCTATTATTTTCCCTTATAACCATGTTATAAGGGAAAATAATAATGATCGGGTCTCCATCCCGATGGTCTCCTAGCAACCATGCGTGCAAATCGCACGGCATCCGTACTTGCTTGCGGATGCCATCTGATTTTCACACACCCCATTCACTTCTATGGGGCCTGCGTCACGTCAAAATCGGAAAATATAGAGCATGCTGCGATTTCAACTGAACGCACAAGTGATGCGTTAAAAACATCGCTCATGTGCACAGCCCCATAGAAATGAATGGGTCAGGATTTAGTGCGGGTGCCATACGTTCGCCGCACGGATCGCACCCGCACGGAAAACTCGCCCGTGTGAAAGGGGCCTTAAAGCATTGCTTTTTTTTTTTTTTTTTGCATTGCAGTCTGAATGGAAGTCCTTTATGCAAAATAATAACACCCATAATTGCTAAGCTTTAAGTTACAAGGTGTTTCATGTTACAGAATTCAAGGTGGTTACTAATGAGCTTCTAGATGCAACCACCGCAGCTTCTGTAAAGGATTACGTCTCATACCGTGCAGAAAAATGCACTAGGTGATTTAAAACCAAGCCTTAATCAACATGTTTAGGTGCAATTTTCAGACAAGGTTAGAAAAAAATGTATCAGAGCCCAAGTAAGAACTTATCCAATCACCAACACAGGTTAATGCAATTTAAGATAAAACAGAGTTTATTATTCAGCCATTATTACATGGAATTAATAGAAGGAGTCTGATCGCTGCCCAAAGTTTTACACAGAGGGGGCTGACTGGGTCAATCTGATGTGGCGCTATCCGAAACTTGTTAGACACTGGGGAGAAATGACAAAAATCGTCTCTGACCACACAATCACGTTTCCTTATGCAGTTTTGGAAGCCAAAACCATAAAAAAAAAAGAAAATGTCTTTTATACATTCCCTCTTTTTATGATACATTCCAGATTTTGGCTTCCAAAACTGCATCAGGAAACCTTACTGTGTGGCCGTACCCTTAGCTCCTCTTTCACACATGCGTTGCAGGAAAATGTGCGGGTGCGTTGCAGGAACACGTGCAATTTTTCCGTGCAAGTGCAAAACATTGTAATGCGTTGTGCACGCGCATGATCGGTGTTCTGTAGATTGCTATTATTTTCTCTTATAACCATGTTATAAGGGAAAATAATACATTCTGAATACAGAATGCATAGTAAAATAGCGCATGATGTTTTCACAGCCTGGCCCGGTCAAAGTGCAAAGGATGCGGCAATTGCAGAGAGAGCAGAGCCTCTAGGTGTAATAGCAATGCCCTTTTTATACAGGGGCGGACTAAGTACATGATAGGCCCGGGGCTGTCTAACCAACTTGGACCCCCTCCCTCCATCTTACTGTCTTCTTTTATTTTTGTATGAAGAGGCTGCGTGCTTCGTGAGCGCCACAGTCTCTTACTAGGTCATATGACATCTCCAGACAAAAAAAAAAAAAAAAAAAACACAAATATCCTAAATTGGCTCCTAAACTGAAAAATTTGGTCACCAAATTTAAAATACATATAATTATAATTAAAAAAAAAAGACTTGGAGGAGAATACAGCACCACACTCCTCTTACATCCAGGGACATCTGCTGTCATGTAGACCTTCTCTTTCCTCTTCTCCTCCATTAGACCGCCATGACAAATTATTTCAGCCACACCTAGTCTCTACAGAGTTTATAATACAGACACGTTAGATTTCTCAATTTTTCCATCAACACCCCCCCATCCTGGTGTCCCCACAGTGTCATCCTGCTGCCACCCCCAATACTGTGCCCGTTGTGCCCCCCATGCCCCAGGTACTATACTACTGAAAAAATAGGGACCCCAGTAGACATAATTGGGGTCATTTATCAAATTGGGGTAAAGTAGAACTGGATTTCCAAAAGAGCTGTCAAATATAAATGGTGGAATCTGATTGGCTGCTATGGGCAACTAAGCCAGTTCCACTTTACACCAGTTTGATAAATTACCCCAAATGTCCCTATAGTGTCCACAGCAGCTATAATGTCCCATAGAGTTCCCTCAGTAATAATAAAACCCTATATTGTGCTCCAGATACTAATCCCTGGATAGTGTCCCCAAAAATAATAGAATTGCCCCTACAGTGCCTCCCCAATAGCAACATCCCCCACGTTGTCCCATATAGTAAATTCCTCCACACTGCCCATATAGTAATTTCCCCCACACTTCCACCATATAGTAATTTGCACCAGTGATTTACACCACACTGCCTCCATATAGTAGTTTGCCCCACACCGCTCCCATACAGTAATTTCCCCTCACACTGCCCCCACACAGTAGTTTCTCCCACATTGCTACATATAGTAATTTGCCCCCACACAGTAATCCCACCATAATATTTTTCCTCCACATAGTAATTTTTCCCCCATACTGCAATTTCCCCCGATGTACTGTCTCTTCACATGTCCTCCTATGTATTTTCAAAGTTGGCACATAAAAAAATAAAATAAAACACTATATATATATATATATATATATATATATATATATATATATATATATATATATATATATATATATATATATATATAGTAACGCAGCAATCGTTGGGTAAAAAGTGAAAAATGTGATATTTATTCAACACATGTTGATACAGGCTTGTTGCCATATGTGGTCGTATATCGCTGTATGGGCACACAGCAGGGCTCAGAAGGCAAGGAGTGCCATATGGTTTTAGGAGGACAGATTTTTTTGGAATGGTCTTGGGGAACTATGTTGCATTTGAAGAGACCCTGAAGTACCCCCACAGTGAAAACCCTCAAACAGTGACCACATTTTGTAAACTACACCACACAAGGAAATTTTAAGGGGTGTAGCGAGCACTTTGACACAACAGTGGTTTCATAGAATTTATAACCTTTGGCTGTGAAAATGAAAAATTATATTATTATTATTACAAGAAAATGGTGCTTTAGTCCCAAACTTTCTTTTTCATAAAAGATAACCAGAGAATATTCCCCCACAATTTGCTATCCATTTTCTCCTGAATACAGTAACACCCCAACTGTGGTGGTAAACTGTTATTTGGGGATATGCCAGGGCTCAGAAGGGAAGGAGCGGCATCTGGATTTTCTAACTTGGAATTTTCTGTCATGATTTTTAAGAGCGACAACTTTTTTTTGTTGTTGTTGTTGACCGAGCTGCGTGAGGTTACGTTTGGGGTACATTTGGCTTTCTGGCAGCTTTTTATCAAATTTTTGGGGAGGTGAATTTTTCAATTTTTTTTTTTTTTTTTTTTTTTTTTTTTTTTTACACCGTTCACTTGATAGGGTAGATCATGTGATATTTCTGTAGATCCGGTCGTTATGGACGCAACGATACCAAATATGTCAATTTTTTATTTTAAAGTTCTACACAATAAGAACATTTTTAGAAAAAAAAAATCATGTTTTTGTGTTGTCATATATTTTTTATTTTTCTGGCTATGGTCTTGTGTGAGGGCTTGTTTTTTGCGGGAGGAGGTGATATTTTTATTGCTACCATTTTGGGCTAAATACGACTTTTGTTTAATCGATATGTTTTTTTGTGAGGTGAGGTGACTAAAAAAAAAGCTGTTTTGGCATAATTTTTTTATAAATTTTTTTACGCGGTTTACTTGATGGGACAGTTTATGTGATAATTTTTATAGAGCAAGTTGTTCCGGACGCGGCAATACCAAATATGTCTATTTTGAACATTTTATTACTTAATTGGGTAAAAAATGTTTACATGTGAAACTTTTTTTAAAATAAAAATACTACACTTTGTGTCCCTCATAAGGTCATACAAGACCTCTGGGAGACCTTTAACTTCAATTTTTATTTTTCACTATTGATTTCTCCTGTAACTAGGACAGAGAGGCTGTACAGCATAATACTATACTTTACAGCCTCAGTGCAGAGCCGATTGTGGTCTATGGAAGACCCGACAGCTCCTGGACTCCCCCGGCCACGGCGGTCATATAATCACCGGGCCGGGACAGGAAGCAGTATAGCGCATCCTCATTCAGCGCTGTGTATACAGCTATCTAGATTAGCATGCAGCTGCAACCTCTGAAAGGAGGTTTCAGAATGTCCAATCAGAAATAAACCCGACTGTCCAGGAATGATGTCTTTAAAGACAAGCTAAAAATTAGGAAAATAATTTAAAGGATAACTGTCACATTTAGACCCTAATTTAAAAATGTTCATATATGTAGTTACTAATAACATGATATTCCAGAATCAGTTACTATTAGACTGACTTACCCCATATTTAATAAGATTCAGCCATTAGCAACCAGTCTGCATAAAACTGCAATGTCACTATTCAGTTAAGATGGCCGCCACTGCCCACACCCTGAGCCTAATCCCACCTGCCCTCACTACCCACAATGCATTGAGCTCCTTACATGCACTAGACAGTAACAATACCCCCCCAAAAGTGTCAGTAACCAGAGCTCTCCCCCCTAAAAGGTTAATCTCCTGCAGCACAAAGGGGTCCTCTTACCACATGTTGCTTTCATTTATACACTGAGCAGATGGCAGATCTCCCTTCCTTGTTGTGCGCTGCTTCAACTCTGCACTCTCCAGCTCTGCTGAGTGAGGGAGCGTCTGCCAAGCGCAGGGACAGGGAGACGTGCACACAGCCCAGGCCCTGTTATCAGCTGCTGGGGAGGACCTGGCTTTAATCATTTACTTACAGTCCCTGGCTGTCAGTAATGTGAGCCTGCACGCGGCGTGCTCAGTCAATCAACACAGCTAGACGGACCATGCCTAGCAACCCTATTTTAAGCACAGGTAAAAATAGGCAGTACAGGGAACAAAAATGTGGACGTAGGGGTAATTAAATACACAGTAAAAAGTAGAAATAGGGCCACCAAGCTGATATTAATCACCACAATACAATACTCCAAAATAAAAAATAATACGACAGTTATCCTTTAAAAAAAAAAAAAAAGAGGGAACATTCCAAGCAAGAGCAGCCAAATGCTCGCCAGGCGCACCAATAATCAGGATATCTGCTGTTCAGCTGTAAGTCTAGGGCTGCAGCTAACGATTATCTGAATAATTGATTAGTTGTCAATAATTTTATCGATTAATCGGGAATAAACACCAAAATGACAAAAAAAGGGGTTTATATAATTTTGCTTGTAAAATTATGTTCAAAGGCCATATTAAAAAATTGTGGATGGCGCTGTTATGGGGAGAGGGATCTGTGGATGGCGCCGTTATGGGGAGGGGGACCTGTGGATGACCATGCTATGGGGGGGAATCTATGGATGACACTATACAGCATCTTATGCTATTTGTGCCATCCACGGATCCCCCTCCCCATAACAGTGCCATCCACGGATCCCCCTCCCCATAACAGTGCCATCCACAGATCCCCCTCCCCATAACAGTGCCATCCACAGATCCCCCTCCCCATAACAGTGCCATCCACAGATCCCCCTCCCCATAACAGTGCCATCCACAGATCCCCCTCCCCATAACAGTGCCATCCACTGATCCCCCTCCCCATAACAGTGCCATCCACAGATCCCCCTCCCCATAACAGTGCCATCCACAGATCCCCCTCCCCATAACAGTGCCATCCACAGATCCCCCTTCCCATAACAGCCCCGGCCCCGCCGCTCACAGCAGTATTCCTTAACCGGCAGTAACTTTTACTTTAAATCACTGCATCTTTATTACCTTACAAGGAAGCTCCAGTAACAGGCAGAGCAGGCGGCGCATAATGTCACTCACTCATGTGATGTGCCTGCTCCGCCCACTTTATGAATGAAGCAGGCGAAGCTTGCGCGTCACGTGAGTAAGTGACGTTACGCCACAGCCCACTCTGCCTGTTACTGGAGCTTCATTGTAAGGTAATAAAGATGCAGTGATTTAAAGTTCAAGGACCCGCAGGCATAGCGCCTTACCGCCTGCTCCCGCCCGCATAGCAACGAATCAGCCAATTATTCGATAACGTCAAATAATCCTTGCAGCCCTGTGTGAGACACATCCACACTGTAAAGCCAGAAGCCAGACTCAAATGTCTGGTGTCCTTTTCCGGGCTTTTGTATAATCTGGCAGAATGACCTAAGGCTAATCCAAAGAAAGAGCGGTCCATTGTTTCCCTGAAGAAAAAGGCAGCAGTGAAACAAGAAGCTATTACAGACAGTCATCATTTAAGATGTCTACTTGTTTCCATGTTTTCACATCAAAACAGTTTTTCCCATCAAGATGAAAGCAGCAAGGCCAAGATTCACAAAAAATCTTGCACATAAATGTAATAGGCAAGTACAGATGCTCTCCATGTGAAGACATAGGCAACATGGTCCTTAAAAAAAACAGATGTTTAAAATGGATGAATTTCATTGGCTGTTTTTTTTTTGTTTTTAACCTTATCCTCTGCAGTGACCTCAGTATATATTATGCCCACCTTCCCCACAATGCCCCAGTTTAAATAATGTGTCTGTAGCGTCCCAGAACATAGACGGTCAAGCCATATTATTATGACTTCTGTGTGCAGCATGGACAGCAGCTAGACAGGCTGGGAGTAACTCGATAAGGCTACTTTCACACTAGCGTTCGATCGGATCCGTTCTGAACGGATCCGATCATATTAATGCAGACGGAGGCTCCGTTCAGTACGGATCTGTCTGCATTAATAACTTAGAAAAAATTCTAAAGTGTGAAAGTAGCCTGAGCGGATCCGTTCAGACTTTCAATGTAAAGTCAATGGGGGACGGATCCGCTTGAAGATTGAGCCATATGGTGACATCTTCAAGTGGATCCGTTCCCATTGACTTACATTGTAAGTCTGAACGGATCCGCTCGCCTCCGCACGGCCAGGCGGACAGCTGAACGCTGTCCGTGCGGAGGCGAGCGGAGCGGAGGCTGAACGCCGCCAGACTGATGCAGTCTGAGCGGATCCGCTCCATTCAGACTGCATCAGGGCTGGACGGAGGCGTTCGGGTCCGCTCGTGAGCTCCTTCAAACGGAGCTCACGAACGGACCTATGAACGCTAGTGTGAAAGTAGCCTAAGGTACTGGTAGGTTGTCATTGGCATCTGGAACCACGCTGACTGTAGTGCACAGGTGCTGGGATGTACTGCAGCTGACATACTCAGTCGAAGGTAGGAGGTGGTTATAATAATGTCCCCCATAGTGCCCTTCGCATATACAATACCCCATCAGACAATAAAATAAATAAATAAAATAAAAAATAAGGCCCAGGCAGGAACACTTTCTCAGCACTAGAGGCATCATGCAATGTCACAACACTGGGAGTGTCACTACTGCCTCCCATACGAAGGTGCAATTCTTCCAAAAGAGCTAAAAAGAGGACATGTCCTGTTTTTGGACATCCGTAAAAAAAAAAACAACAAAAAAAAAACATTTATTCAGAAGCTCAGGACAAAGCAAACGGTTTGCGTTGTTGTGTAAGGCAAATTTGACATTTTTTCTTGACTATGCCACTAGTATGATCATCCAGCTATGTATGCTTTAAAGGGTTTTCCAGCCTTCACTAAGCAATGTCCTATCCTCAGCCCACACTTCCACACCGATCAGTTTGTGTGTAGCTCCATTTCCAGAAGTCGTAGACCAGGGGTGTCAAACTCAAATTCATCGGGGGCCGCATCAGCAGTTTGGTCACCCTCAAAGGGCCGGTTGTATTGGACTTATGGGGGATCTGTGGGTGGCACTTATGGGGGATCTGTGGGTGGCACTTATGGGGGATCTGTGGGTGGCACTTATGGGGGATCTGTGGGTGGCACTTATGGGGGATCTGTGGGTGGCACTTATGGGGGATCTGTGGGTGGCACTTATGGGGGATCTGTGGGTGGCACTTATGGGGGATCTGTGGGTGGCACTTATGGGGGATCTGTGGGTGGCACTTATGGGAGATCTGTGGGTGGCACTTATGGGGGATCTGTGGGTGGCACTTATGGGGGGAGGGGGGTTTGTGTGGATGACACATATATAGCATCTTATGCTATGTGTCATCCACAGATCCCCTCCATAAGTGTCCCTGTAGTGAATGACCCTCAATACACGGGCTAGGGGCCGGCATCTGCCTTTATAATGACAGCGGGGCCCGTGCAGTGACTATTCTATTACACGGGCCCCGCTCACTGTATAATCGTATCTCTAATAGTTAATAGTTACCGTATGTATATAATCGCATAAGGAGCGCTGTGTATTACCGGTACTTACAACTACAAGCGCTCACCGAGATGAGGGAGGAGGCAGGAGGCAGGCCGGTGTTCCGTGAAAAGTTGGTACCTGTTAAAAGTTGGTACTAGGGATCGACCGATATTGATTTTTTAGGGCCGATACCGATAATTTGTGAACTTTCAGGCCGATAGCCGATAATTTATACCGATATTCTGGGAATTTTTATTTTTGAAAAAAAAATAAAAAAATTCCCACAAATCTGCCGAAAATTAATGTTTATTGTTAATGTGTATTTTTTTTTTTTAAATCTTTCTTTTTCATTTATATTTTGGTGTTTTTATTATTTTTTTTGTAATTATTTTTTTTAACTAACTTTTAGCCCCCTTAGGGACTAGAACCCTTGTCCTATTCACCCTGATAGAGATCAGTCGCAGTGCGCCCCCCCCACAGTGCGCCCCCCCCACAGGATCCCCTCTCCCTTGCTCCTCCGATCGGAGCCCCAGCAGTGTAATGCTGGGGCTCCGATCGGTTACCATGGCAGCCAGGACGCTATTGAAGCTCTGGCTGCCATGATAAGCTCCATGCTGCTCTGTGCACAAAGCACAGAGCAGCAGGGACAGTGTGAGCTCCTATTCACCCTGATAGAGATCTATCAGGGTGAATAGGAGCTCACACTGTCCCTGCTGCTCTGTGCTTTGTGCACAGAGCAGCATGGAGCTTATCATGGCAGCCAGAGCTTCAATAGCGTCCTGGCTGCCATGGTAACCGATCGGAGCCCCAGCATTACACTGCTGGGGCTCCGATCGGAGGAGCAAGGGAGAGGGGATCCTGTGGGGGGGGCGCACTGCGACTGGGGTGGGGGGCCCTATGCGCCACCACTGCTTAATGGGGGGAGGGGGGGGCGCACTGCGCCACCAATGCTTAATACTGGGGGGGGGGGGGGGCTTGGGGGGCGCACTGCGCCACCAATGTCTGATACTGGGGGGCTTGGGGGGGCGCACTGCGCCACCAATGAAGCTTAATTTCATATACAGGAGGCGGGAGCTGGCTGCAGGATCACATAGCCGGCTCCCGACCTCTATGAGCAGTAGCTGCGATCCGCGGCACCTGAGGAGTTAACTACCGCAGATCGCAGCTACAGCTCATAGAGGTCGGGAGCCGGCAATATGATCCTGCAGCTCCCGCCTCCTGTATATGAATGAATGATAGATTAATCTTCATTGGTGGAGCAGTGGCCATAGCTCCTCCCCTCCTCCTGTCCCCTGTCCTCTCATTGGCGGCAGCAGCACAGGGGGAGGAGACACTGCTCCTTCTCCCCTGTGCTGCTAAGGGGAACACGGAGAGCGCTGTCAGCAGCGCGATCTGTGTTCCCCATACACTATCGGAATATCGGCAAAATAGATGCCGATAGTGTTCAAAATCCTGAATATCGGCCGATAATATCGGTAAATCCGATAATCGGTCGATCCCTAGTTGGTACCCTCGTCACTTCCGGTACTGACGTCAGGTTGAAACGAAGGTGTGAGCTGAGAGCTCGGCTCCTCATTGGCTGACGCGAAGGCGTGTTGG
Source organism: Bufo gargarizans (assembly GCF_014858855.1). NCBI lineage: Eukaryota > Metazoa > Chordata > Amphibia > Anura > Bufonidae > Bufo > Bufo gargarizans. The sequence continues at coordinate 335,925,428 of NC_058082.1, read as the reverse complement.
CGCTTGCGCAGACGCAACATGGGTACCATGATTTCACATGTAGCGGCTGTGAACGCACAGAGGGAGGGAGGGAACCTTGGATTTACGGCCCACCGCGCATGCGCGAATAGGCTTGGCCGCAATGTAAAATTTTGGTTTATAGGACCTGAGGGAGGGGTGCACATCATGCCATCGGAGCCGGGGGACGCAGGGAGGGGGGTGGGGCTTGGCCGCTCTGTGATTGGTCATTCAAGGTACCATACTTTAACGGTGCACATCATGCCTAGGATCCGAGGGAGGGACGCAGGGAGGAGGGAGGGACGCAGGGAGGGGGCGGGGCTTGGCCGCTCTGTGATTGGTCATGGGGGTACCATAATTTAACGGTGCACATCATGCCTAGGAGCCGAGGGACGCAGGGAGGGACAGGCGCTGGCAGCGTGAGTCATACGTCATGCGCCCACGCCGCCTGCTTCATTCATAAAGTGGGCGGCGCAGGCGCGTGACGTATGACTCACACTGCCAGCGCCATCCTCCCAGCCTGCCTCCTCCCTCCTCTCGGCGAGCGCTTGTAGTTTTTAAGTACCGGTAATACACAGCGCTCCTTATGCGATTTATTATCACTTCCTGCAGGGGCCGCCTGCAGGATGTGATAATAAAAGGCGAAGGCTGGCGGCCGGCGGCAGCTACGCGGGCCACATGACGAGGTCTGGCGGCCCGGATTCGGCCCGCGGGCCTTGTGCTTGACACCCGTGTCGTAGACGAATCTACACAGCATTATCAACCTTGTAGTGGTAGGAATACATTACCACAGCGCTGCTCCCCTATAAAAGGGCCTTTTAACCCCTTAAGGGCTCAGCCCTATTTCACCTTAAGGACTTGGCCATTTTTTGCAAATCTGACCAGTGTCACTTTAAGTGCTGATAACTTTAAAACACTTCGACTTATCCAGGCTATTCTGAGACAGTTTTTTCGTCACATATTGTACTTCATGACACTGGTAAAATGAAGTAAAAAAAATAAATTTTTTTGCATAATAAAATACCCAATTTACCAAAAATTTGGAAAAATTTGCAAATTTCAAAGTTTTAGTTTCTCTACTTCTGTAATACATAGTAATACCCCCCAAAATTTTGATGACTTAACATTCCCCATATGTCTACTTTATGTTTGAATTATTTTGGGAATGATATTTTATTTTTTGGGGATGTTACAAGGCTTAGAAATTTAGAAGCAAATCTTAAAATTTTTCAGAAATTTACAAAAACCCAATTTTTAGGGACCACTACAGGTCTGAAGTCACTTTGTGAGGCTTACATAATAGAAACCACCCAAAAATGACCCCATTCTATAAACAACACCCCTCAAGGTATTCAAAACTGATTTTACAAACTTTGTTAACCCTTTAGGGTTGCACAAGAGTTATTGGCAAATAGGGATGAAATTTGAGAATTTAATTTTTTTGCCAAATTTTCCATTTTAACCAATTTTTTCCACTAACAAAGCAAGGGTTAACAGCCAAACAAGACTGTATCTTTATTGCCCTGACTCTGCCGTTTACAGAAACACCCCATATGTGGCCGTAAACTACTGTACGGCCACACAGCGGGGCGTAGAGTGAAAGGTGCGCCATATGGTTTTTGGAAGGCAGGTTTTGCTGGACTGTTTTTTTGACACCATGTCCCATTTGAAGCCCCCTGATGCACCCCTAGAGTAGAAACTCCATAAAAGTGACCCCATCTAAGAAACTACACCCCTCAAGGTATTCAAAACTGATTTTACAAACTTTGTTAACCCTTTAGGTGTTGCACAAGATTTAATGGAAAACAGAGATACAATTTCAAAATTTCACTTTTTTGGCAGATTTTCCATTTGAATAATTTTTTTTCCAGTTACAAAGCAAGGGTTAACAGCCAAACAAAACTCAATATTTATGGCCCTGATTCTGTAGTTTACAGAAACACCCCATATGTGGTCGTAAACTGCTGAGCGGGCACACGGCAGGGCGCAGAAGGAAAGGAATGACATACGGTTTTTGGAAGGCAGATTTTGCTGGACTGTTTTTTTTTTTAAACCCCCCTGTTGCACCCCTAGAGTAGAAACTCCCAAAAAGTTACCCCATTTTAGAAAGTACGGAATAGGGTGGCAGTATTGTTTGTACTAGTTTAGGGTACATATGATTTTTGGTTGCTCTATATTACACTTTTTGTGCGGCAAGGTAACAAGAAATAGCTTTTTTGGCACTTTTTTTATTTATTTACAACATTCATCTGACAGGTTAGATCATGTGGTAATTTTATAGAGCAGGTTGTCACGGACGCGGTGATACCTAATATGTATAATTTTTTTTTTATTTATGTAAGTTTTATACAATAACTTCATTTCTAAAACCAAAAAAATGTTTTAGTGTCTCCATAGTCTAAGAGCCATAGTTTTTTCAGTTTTTAGGCGATTATCTTGAGTAGGGTCTAATTTTTTGCGGGATGAGATGACGGTTTGATTGGCACTATTTTGGGGTGCATATGACTTTTTGATCGCTTGCTATTACACTTTTTGTGCCGTAAGATGAAATGGCTTTCTTTACACAGTGTTTTTTTTTTTTGTTTTTTTTTTTTACGGTGGTCATCTGAGGGGTTAGGTCATGTGATATTTTTATAGAGCCGGTCGATACGGACGCGGCGATACCTAATATGCATACTTTATTTTTATTTATGTAAGTTTTACACAATGATTTCATTTTTTAAACAAAAAAAATAATAATCATGTTTTAGTGTTTCCATAGTCTAAGAGCCATAGTTTTTTCACTTTTTGGGCGATTATCTTGAGTAGGGTCTCATTTTTTGCGGGATGAGATGGCGGTCTGATTGGTACTATTTTGGCGTACATGCGACTTTTTTTTAAATTACTTTTATTTTATTTTTTGGGAAGTAAGGTGGGCAAAATTTCAATTCTTTCATAGTTTTTTTTTTTTTTATGGCGTTCACCGTGCGGGGAAAGTAACATGACCGTTTTATAGATCAGACGCGGCGATACCTAATATGTGTAGTGTATTTAATTTTTTTAATTTTTATTCAGTGATAATTTTTTTTTTATCTTAACTTTTTTCACTTTTTTTACATTTTTTTGACCCAGACCCACTTGGTTCTTGAAGATCCAGTGGGTCTGATGTCTAATACAGTACAGTACAATATATATTGTACTGTACTTTACTTACACTTTGTCTGAACAGATCTATGCCTTTAGCATAGATCTGTTCAGCACTATGGACAGCAAGACGCCTAAGAAGGCGTCCTGTTGCCATGGGAACCTCCCCCGTCTGCCACAACTTCGCAGTCGGGGAAGGGTAAGCACAGGGCTGCGGGGTGCTCTCTCCTTCTCCATCGGGGGGCTACAAAGGCACAGCAGCCCCCCGATGGGAGAGGGAAGGAGCCCCTTGACCCTGACAGTTAACCTTTTCCATACCGCGGTCCGTATGGAAAGGGTTAAACAGCTGACATCTACACAGATATAAGACAGAGATATAGGGAAAAAAGAAGAGGGGATTAGTCGCAGACTCCTTGGTGTCTAGAGAGTCTGGGATATCCAGGCAGGGCGCCAAAGGGAACGGACCGTTAGGTGGTAATATGATATATCTAGGGTCCATAAATATATATTTCGGGTGAATACTTATTTCTTTCTGTATGTTATTTTTTTGTATTTTTTATATAGATATTTATTTTTCATATATTTTTTATTTGATTTGGTTGTTGGGGAAGTTCAAGGCTGCCACAGGTGCAATATCCAGACAGAATTAATCTAAACTGGACCTGGTACAAGAAGGACAACACAAAATGAAGAAAATAACCTGTATACAGCGCCAAATCCCTCAGAGGTAGTCAGTTGCTGATTTTAGAATGGTAAAAAAAGGGGGTGGTTGAGTGTTAAAAACAGGCGGTTATCAAACTCACTATTAAAAAATCCCAGATGCTTGTGTACCCCAGCAGGGTTTTTATTAGGATTAATAGTGATGCTAGTGTGTTAGAATGGTATAATTAAAAGGGATTCTGTCACCTCCCCTAAGTCAAAAAACGATTTTAAAGCAGCCATGCAGCACAGCTTACCTGGATTAGGCTGTGCTCTTTGATCTTGAAATCCGTCCAGCAGTTACTGCAAAAAACGACTTTGATTGATATGTAAATGTGTCCTGGAGGTGCCCAGAAGGGCGTTTTTTTCTTCTTAGAGAGCCCAGTACCGCCCCTCTTTCAGTGCCCAGCCCGCCTTCCTTGTACTGTCTAACCGCCGCCTCCAGCCTGCCACAGCCTCTCCTCCCTCTCCTCCCCCTCCCTCACGCCGAACGAACTCTCGCACAGGCGCAGTACCCACTGAGGGCTGCGCCTGTGCGATCAGCAGGAGACTGAGGGCAGCAGCTTCATCTTCGTCACTGGGCATGCGCCGAGCCCAGTGACGTCCGATGCTCGCTCTTCCCTCAGTCAGCAGGGAAGAGCGAGCATCGGACGTCACTGGGCTCGGCGCATGCCCAGTGACGAAGATGAAGCTGCTGCCCTGTGCGAGAGTTCGTTCGGCGTGAGGGAGGGGGAGGAGAGGGAGGAGAGGGAGGAGAGGCTGTGGCAGGCTGGAGGCGGCGGTTAGACAGTACAAGGAAGGCGGGCTGGGCACTGAAAGAGGGGCGGTACTGGGCTCTCTAAGAAAAAAAAAACGCCCCTCTGGGCACCTTCAGGACACATTTACATATCAATCAAAGTCGTTTTTTGCAGTAACTGCTGGACGGATTTCAAGATCAAAGAGCACAGCCTAATCCAGGTAAGCTGTGCTTCATGGCTGCTTTAAAATCGTTTTTTGGCTTAGGGGAGGTGACAGAATCCCTTTAAGAAAGGTATATTAAAAATGTCCCCGTTGGAACAGAAGAAATTTTTTAAAAAAGATACTCTCTTTGAAAAAAATCTTCTACAAAATGCATTTTTCAAATGGAAATTTTCAGGTAAAAAAACTTTCAAGTAAAAAAAACTCACTTCACCCAGGAGGGGCAGGGTGGGATAAAGCACATAACACCCACTCTGCTTCCTCCTGCGCCTGGGTCGCCTATAAGATCGTCTGGAAATAAACGGCAGTCACAGCTGGAACGTCTGGTAAATTTCCTCTTTATTAGCACAGGGTAGGGTAAAGGTAGGCTCAACGCGTTTTGGGGTCACCAAGGATCCCCTTCATCAGGAGCATCCTGATCCGGACAACGCAAGTGTGAAAGAGTCCTAAAGGAACCTTAAGGCAATGGGTGTCGGGTCCCCATGATCAGCTAGTGATGGCCTATACTGAGGCTAGGTCGTCACTTAAGGCCCCTTTACACGGGACAGCAGATAGGCAATTGCCTGACTGCTGGTGGAGGAGACCACTGCATTTACATGCAGCGATGTGCTCCAGTGTATGGGGTGTAGCTATTGCTAATGCCACTCTTTGTTTGCCGGCAGCAGATCGTGTTTACACAGCTCAATCTGCTGCCGGTAAAGGATCATTTTTGTGTGCGCACAAACGATTGAATTACACAGTAAACAAGCGATTTACTGGTTCATTGGGTAATTGGTGGCACATTTACTCTGACAGATAATCATTAACTAGCATTCCCATGGGGGTTCATTAGCGATTATCTTTGAGATTCATGGCCTGTGAAAAGAGCCCTGAAGTAAAGACTGGACAACCCCTTTAACTGTGTTACACCTCACCTATTTAACACGGAAAAGAGTTTTAAAAGGAATCTGTCATCAGTTTCATGCTGCCTTTTTTTATACTTCCAAGTTCTAGCAGCATTCTGGTGAGTCTGGATATTCATGAGCGTCTCCCCACCATCCTGCCGCTGATTGACAGTTTTTTCCAAATGAAATCAGAGGCAGGAGGGCATTTTTTATAAAAATCACGGCTCATCTTCACGTGCTGGAGCGGTGCAAAAAAAGCTGGGCCAATAAAAGAAAATGGTCAAGCATTTTGCTAAGGGGATCTGTCACTAATTTATGCTGCCCGTGGGGGGGGCTATGAAATTAGTGACAGATTCCCTTTAAAATGTGAACACTGCTGACAGAATTCTAGCTGTATCCCAGCTATCTCAGTTCCACACACTTGACAGCTGCTCCATTCATGAGTGTCCAAAGGATAACTACGTCTGATATGAATGCCTTTTTAAAGACAAAGAATCACGGCTATGCTCTTATTTTCTTCCATGTGCTTGCATACGTCCGAACCAGATGAAATAACAAACCATTGATTATGATGGTACAGCCAAGAAAATGGCCTACAATATGGGGATTACTTAAAGGGGACCCGTCACCTTCATGCATTCCCCATGTAATAACTATTCTTATGGCTTATACCTGCACAGACTGACAGTGGTAGCACTGATTAGATAGAGTCAGTCTGTGCAGGTACCCCCCCCCCCCCCCCAACTTGTTACCTCCCCTCTGTACCCTTACTGAAGACTGCTAGCAACTCATTCATAACTTCTAGAAGGAATAATAAAGGAACGGCACAACATAGAGCCATAGGAATAGATGTTCCAGAATTGTTATTACATGGGGAACGCATGAAGCTATTAAAACAGGAATGTCAGGAGCGGCGACAGGTCCTCTTTAAGGCTCTTGGCATTCTCTGAGTAAATAAAACAATACAGGTTACTAAAAAAGGCAATGAAGTGAAAAGAAATGTGAATTCCTGCCAACTCCAGCGTGGCACAATAATAGAGCTGCCTCTAAATCCAGGTCAGTGAAATCAGGTTTCTGGCGTTAATGTATTTTTTCTAACAATCCATAAAACTGGACAGTAATGTTCCTTTGAAAAGGAGCATTAACCCCTTCCACCAGTTTGCATTTGGGGTCTTAGTCATTGTTCCATTCCAAGAGCTACAACTTTTTTAATTTTTCCCGCCAATGTAGGAGTTTGAGGGCTTTTTCATAATAGGGCAATTAGTCATTTTTAAAGAGGTTGTGCACCTTTGGGGATGCATTTAGCAACCCCTCCCCCCCTTCCTGAGCAGACCTGCAAAGGGAAGTATACTCAACTACTTCCCGGCTGTGGCTCACAGCACCTTCATTCCACGGCCTTGGCTGCTCCATTGGGCTCCTTGGATGTAAGCTTCATGTTTGACGCTGCTGCAGCCAATTGCTGGCCTCATCAGTGACCTGTTCTCCTTACGTCAGGCACTGTGAACCGAAGAAACCGAGAGCCAAGGCTGAGAAGCAGGTAAGTGTACTTCCTGTCACAGGTCTGCTCTGGGAAGGAGGGGCCCCATCTCCCCCAAGGTACACAAACCCCTTTAATGGCACCATTTTGGGGTACATATATTCATTGATTAACCGCTATTAATCGTTTCTGGGGAATGGCAAAAACAGCAATACCACCGTAGTTTTACTACTTTTAAACAATAAAACCCTTAGTTTAATCCCTTAAGTTCCAGAGGTGTTTTTTTTTGTTTGTTTGTTTTTTGGGTTCGTTTTTGTTTTGCACTTCCCGCCTTCCCAGAGCCATAACTTTTTTGTTTTTCTGTTCACATAGCCACATAAGGGCTTATTTTTTGTGAGACAAGTTGTACTTCCCAACGCCACCATTTAATATTGCGTATGATGTAGTGGGAAGCAGGAAAAAAAATGTCAAATGGGGTGAAATTGCAAAACAAAAAGCAATTTCATCACAGTTATACTGTTTTTTTTTTTATTTACGACGTTCGATAAAACTGACCGGTTACTTTAATTCTACAGGTCAGTATGAATCTGGCGATGCCTGAAATATATATAGTTTTTCTTGCGTTTTGATAGTGATAAAAATTAAAAATAAAGTGGGGAAAAAAAGGGGTTTTTTTTTCACCATATTTTGACCCCTATAACTTTTTGTAATTGTGTGTACAGAGCTGTATGGGGGATATTTACAGGGCGTTCTGAACTTTTCATTGATAACATTCTGTGGTGTGTACGACTTTTTGATCACTTTTTATTAATTTTTTATTTTATTTTTTGAGAAAATGAAGCAACCAAAAACGGCGAATCGGCCATTTGGACACTTTTTTCCATTTTGCCGTTTGCTTTATGGGGAATATATTTTTATACTATGGGCGTTTTCGCACATGATGTGTTTTATTTTTTTGATTTTACATATCATTAAATTGCTATTATAGATACCAATGCACTTGCATTTGAATCTATGATGATTTCACTACTTTCCTATGGAGCCCTATTATAGGCAAGGGCTCCATAGGAAATACTATGCAGCAGCCTCCTGTCATTCATAAAGACAGGGGCTGCTGCATACACACTCCGGCTCCTCCAAATCGCCACATGGGGGAGCCGGAGCACAACCGAAAGCAAAAGCTTTCGGTTTTCAGCACCCTCAGATGCAGTGGTCAAGATTGAGTCGGGCATCTGAGGGGTTAAAATGTCCGCGATCAGCATTACTGCCGGTTGCGGATATTAGAAGATTTTTTTATATAAAAATTTAATTAATCATTTCCTTTTTTATTTTTTTTCCACTTATTAGTCCCACAAGGGGACTTTGACTTGGGATCCTTTGATCGCTTACATAGTACACTGTTGTCAGGATGATTCTGACAGACATTCTATTATGGAACGGCCTAATAGGGCATATTCACAGGGCAGACCTGAGTCCTTCATTGGACCCACAGCTGCCATGTACTAACATCAGCACCCTGTAGTCTCATAAGCAGGGTACCGATGGCTGACAAAGGCAGCCCCCTCCCTCTAAACCACTTGGATGCCACGGTTGCTATTGACCTTGGCCTCTAAGAGGTTAAATGGCCTAGGTCAGCACTTCTGCTGATCTGGGCCATTAAAGCAGGAGCCTAGTTCTCATAAGAGAACCACACATGCCAGCTTCATACTTCGGGCAGTACAATTACAGCGACATCAGATTTATATAGTTTTCTTGTGTTTACACACTGGGAAAATATTTATTTGTTCTTTGCATCGCAATATTCTGCCCTCATAACCTTTTTTATGGTTACGTATACAGAGCTGTGTGAGGGCTCATTTGTTGCAGAGCAACCTGTACTTTCTATTGACACCATTTTGGAAAGTGTTACTTTTTTTTTTCTCAAATCTTTATTTTAAATTTGACAATATCATCATCAATCAATAAGACAATTGCAGTGGTGTAAACATGAACATAAAAGTAAAAAATAGTAAAATAAAGTACAAAATAGTATAAAATAGTATACTCCATTCATTAAGATAACACACATATTTTGTCAGGTACAATTAAGGTCATTACATACATTGCAAATGAGACCACAGACGCCTCTCATATTATAGATGTATGGTAATCCAGCACTATTGTGCCCTTGTGTCATACATGAAATGTGCATTATGACTCATGAGCGAAATGGATATCCTACTATCCCAACCTATTCTACTTCTGTCAGCTTCCTTGCACTCCAGGAAGTAACCGAAAGAATCATTCACTCGCTAATCTCTCAGCCCCTATAATTCTTATACCAATCAGACCAACCCTCCCAGGCTAAAATAAATTTGTCGTGAGAGAGCGTCTCCCAACTGGTCAGTTCTTCTAACTGATAAATCTCTCTTACTTTGAACACCCATTCTCTCAGACTAGGTATCTCCTTGGACAACCAATATTTTGGAATAAGTAGCTTTGCTGCTGCTATCAGCTGAGCAGGTAAAGAATTCTTGGCCAATTTAAAATGTCTGTCAGGGATGTTGAGCAGGGCCACTAATGGATTGATGGGAGAACTGATCTTGCATATCTTCTGAACCTCTGTTGACACTGAATCCCAAAACTTTTTAATTTGAGGGCACGACCACCATATGTGATACATTGAGCCCGTGGTTTCCCCACACCTCCAGCAATCGGCTGAAATTGACGAAGAAATGGAATGCAACTTATCTTGAGTTTTATACCATCTCGTGACAATTTTAAAAGCGTTCTCCTGAATCTTGATGCATCTAGAATAACCATGAGAATGAGCTAGTATTCTTTTAACAATGACATCATCCAAAGCCATTCCCAGATCTTTACCCCACTGTTCTACAAATGAAGGTATAGAGTCTGAGCTAATCTCTAATATTTTATTATATAATGTCGAAATGACTCCCTTCCTGTGAATTGATTGATTCCATATTGCGTCATACCACGTAGGTGTGTAGTTACATGTGGAATGCAACAAATACCATTCACACACCTTCTGGAACTGCGAGTAATGGGTTGCAGCCCATGGGACGTGTTTGAACTTTTCTCTCAATGTTTGGATAGAAGGGACTATTCTGTTCTCTAAGATATCTCCGGCCGCTCTATCCCCTAATGATGCCCATAGCCCTGTATCATCTTGGAAGTTGGGTTGGTATAAATAAGGAATATATCCAATAGGGATAAAGGGAGATAGATAACTGGAGGGATGTAAATGTTTCCCCAATCTAAGCCAACTGTCCATCATACCCTTTAGTGAGCAGGGGATCTTTTTCCCGCGTAAGGACTTCTTATCAGGGTTCCATAATACTGCTAAATTGCATGGCCCTAAAATCTTTCTAGCAATCTGACAACCTAATTTAGTACCTCGGGGGTTTGTTACCTCTGAGTGGAGTCTCATTTGTATTGCTCCGTAATAACTGCTGATATCCGGCAATCCAAAGCCTCCCTTACGCCTGGGTAATGTCAGTCTCCGATATGCTAATCGGGGTCGCGCCTGATTCCAGATGAACGTGGAAAAAGTTTTCCTTACTTGCGCTAGATAGTGACTGGGTAGAGCTATAGGCAAAGTCTGCATCAAATACAAGAATTTCGGGAGAACATACGTTTTCAGTACATTCTTTCTCCCTAACCAAGTTAAAAAAGGGACTTTCAGATCTTTTAATTGGGTTTTAATGTCAGTTAGTAACTTGGGGTAGTTTTGCATAAACAGTTGATCAGGGTTTCTAGTTATATTTACTCCTAAGTAACATATACTATCCGGATGCCATTGAAATGGAAAATTGGCCTTAAGTTGAGCTATGGTAGTTTGGGAGATATTAATTCCTAAAGCCACACATTTGGATAGATTAATTTTAAAACTAGATAAACCCCCCAAAAACCTCGAACTGTTTCAGTAAGGCTGGGAAAGCTTGTGATGGATTGGACACCAACAGAAGCATATCATCAGCGAATGCTGCGACTTTATGGGTCTGAGAGCCTATGTTAAGCCCCTGTATATCCCTATCCTGTCTTATTGCTTGCAGGAAGGTCTCCAAACACAATATAAACAGAGTAGGCGACAACGGACAACCTTGTCGGGTTCCATTTCTTATTTCAAAATGGGGCGTGAGTTTTCCATTGATGCGTATCCTAGCCGTGGGGGAGGAGTACAGAGACAGCACAGCGGTCACAAATTGAGGAGGAAAGCCAAATCTATGTAAAGTGGCTTCCATGAACTTCCAATCTACCCTATCGAAAGCCTTTTCAGCATCTGTGCTTAGGAGAGTGAGCCCCTTCCCTTGCGACAGAGCGAATTGTTGAGCTTGTAGTACCCTGAATGTACTGTCTCTGCACTCTCTACCCCCCACAAACCCAGACTGATCAGAAGAAACCAATATCTTAAGCAAGGCCGCGATTCTATGTGCCAGTATCTTAGCCCAGAGTTTGATATCTGCATTAAGCAGTGATATTGGCCTATAACTAGCGGGCAGGGCCGGATCCTTGCCTGGTTTGGGTAATACCGTAATATGCGCCTCAAGAGATTGTCTAGGCAAAGGTGTTCCTTGTAAAAGGGCATTGAAGAGGGAGACCAGATGGGGGCCTAATATGGGAAAAAATTTCCTGTAATATGCTATTGTTAAACCATCTGGTCCCGGGCTCTTACCTTTGGGAATAGTTTTTAGCACTTTCTCCACTTCATTTAATGTTATTGGCGCGGTCAACGCTTCTTTGTCCGTTTCAGATAGCATGGGTAGCTTAAGATTATTCAAATAGGCTTTTATCTTATTACAGTTTTCTGCTGAAAACTCTCTTGACTCATCTTTTCTTATGTTATACAAATCATGATAGAAACTTGTGAACACTTCAGATATTTCCTTGTCATCTGTAGTAAGGGTACCATCTGCTGTTTTCATCTGTTTAATAAATGACTGTTCTGCTCTCTTTTTGATCATTGCCGAGAGTATTTTGCTACCCCTATTCCCATGTACGTAATGTTTTTGTTTGATTCTTAGATACGCATTAGCGGATCGTATATTAAGCAGGGACTTCAAATCTTGTCTGAGGGTTACTAGTGCATCAAATTCCTTCACTGCCAATGACCTTTTATGCAATTTTTCTAGCTGAGAGATCCTGGACAATAAGTCCACCACCTGTTGCGTGCGTTCTCTCCTGAGATGCGAACCTAAAGCAATAAATTCACCTCTAATCACCGCCTTATGCGCTTCCCAGACGATCGCGGGTGTCGTCTCCGGATTCACATTTATCTCAAAATAATCTCTCAGTTTGTTTGAGATACCATCAACTTGTGCTTTTTTATCTAGCAGCGTGTGGTTCAGCCTCCACGACCACTCTCTCCCAACTACCTCCGGAAGCGCAATGGCACAGTGCATCATGGCATGGTCAGAGATCGTTATGCTGTCAATATTTGCTGACTTGACTAGGGTTAGTTGCTGTTCAGGAATAAACAGGTAATCAAGTCTTTGATATGACTTGTGAGGATTTGAGTAAAAGGTATAATCCTTTTTGTCTCCGTGCAATGAACGCCATACGTCCACAACGTGTAGGTCATTCAGACGCGTTTTCAGAGCTTTAAGAGCCCTGAATGAGACAGCCGATCTCTTTGATGAAGAATCTAATAGTGGGTTTAAGGTTAGGTTCAGGTCGCCTCCTATCAATATCCACCCAAAAGAGAAAGCAGCAATCTTGTCCAGAATCTCCAACAGCCAACTCACTGGTTTCACGTTAGGTGCATATAAATTGCATAATGTAATTTTTGTGTGTCCTATCTCACAGTTCACTAGTATGAACCTGCCCTCTGGATCTATCAGTTGGGAATGAAACGTGAAAGGTAATCCCTTTTTCAGCCCTATACTAACTCCTTTGGAAGCTGGTTTATCTGAGCATGCATGATACCAATGGAGAAACGAAGAACTGCTCAAGTTGGGTATACCCCGGGACGTAAAATGAGTCTCCTGTAACATTATTATGTCGATTGCAGCATTTTTTATTATTCGGAACGTACGACTCCTTTTGACAGGGCCATTACAGCCATGTACGTTAAAAGTAGCTATATTAAGTGCTAATGGCGCCATTTTATCTTTGTATTCGGGATTATGCGGCTAAATTGCAGTGCATGTGACCTGTGTGACCTAGAATGGAGTAAAACAGTAAATACTTGAAAAAGGTTAACCAACAATAAACCAAATAGGAACCTCATGACAATTCCAATAACTGCCTTGTCCAAGGCGTAATTCCTTTCGGTGGTTGGGGGGGGGGGGGGGTGATCAGTTGACAATAGTATATCCTGATCGGCCTAGTTCCCCTCTCAGCTCGATTTGAATGGCTACATGTCAGTAGCGATGAACCACCTCATGTCTATCCTCCAACCCCTCTCAAACTTCTTGAATCAGACCCAGCCCAAAGAAGTAAAATTAGCTTATACTTGTAAGACATTTTCACCTGGCATCAATGACATCATAAAGCCTAGTAAGTGTATAACCGAATACTGAACTAGCACATAACGGTAAAGTGATGTATCTGCATAATGGTTGTTCAAGCAAGAAAATGAACAGCATGACAACGAGTAAGGCAAAGGCAAATAAAGCAAATAAAGCAAACCAGCAGCTTTCTATCTCATGGTCCAGTGTCCATTCCTCTGGTCACCGCCTTCCTGTTTCGGCCTGTTCTCTGTTGCTTTGGTTTTGACCACGGCGATAATTTTGGTAAGGGTGGTAACTCTTCCTCAGATGCCACAGGTAACCATGATGGAACTTCAACAGGCGATATGTCCGTCATTTCCCAAAACGGTATCAGATCTGCCGGAGTGCGGACTGTAAAACGACGGTTCCCTGCAGATATCAATATACCAAAAGGGAATAACCATCGGTATGGGATCTTTGAGGAACGTAGGAGGTCTGTCAGCGGTTTCAGTAACCTTCTTTTCTGCAGTGTGGAGGCCGCCAAATCTTGGAAGATCTGTATACTCCTCCCTTGTAGTGTTAGCTCTCCTTTTTCCCGCGCCTTGAGTAGTATATCCTCTGTATCCCTGTAGCTTAGTAAACCACAAATGATGTCTCTGGGATTTTCAGAGTGTCCCGGCTTGGGCCTCAGCGCCCTATGGACTCTCTCAATTGCAATGCCCTTGGCTCGTTCTGAACCTAGTATAGAAGTGAATAGTGTGTCCATAACTACGAACAGATTCTCACTGGCGTCTGCTTCAGGGAGCCCCCTGATTCTTATGTTGCGCCTTCTGTTCCTGTTTTCCTGGTCCTCCATCTGGAGTAGCAGGCTGTTCATGGCTCTAGTGTGTGAGCCTAAAGAGCTTTTAACTGCCGTATTAAAGACAACTATGGTGTCTTGGGCTTGCTCAAGGGATTCCACTCTGTCCCCAATATGGCGTACCTCTTCCTTTATGGTAGTTAGATCGGCCGCGATTGGAGCCAGGGCCTTTTGCAGAGCACTCTCCAAAAAATCTCTGGTGAGAGCCGCCGGGTCTCCCCCTGCGTGCGATCTGCTCACCTCACAAGCTTCGTCCAGTGCTGCTGCTCCACAAGCGTCTCCGGCCGCCTCTTCCTCCTCGCTGCGCTTCGGCGCCATTTTGCTTGTGCGTGCTGGTGTCTGAGGAGCCGGTTTTTGGAGATACTTCTCCATGTCTGTGCGCTGCGGGATTTCACCCCTCTGCTCTCCGGTGATTCTGTAAGACTCCTTCGGCTGAATCTTCATCTTTTCATTCCGGTGGTGCGTAGAAAAGTGCTGAGACGGGATCTAGTGGCAGGAGCTCTGTTCTCAAGCTGCCGCCATCGAGCTCGGTCAGGCCACGCCCCCCGAAAGTGTTACTTTTTGATCAAATCTTTTTGAGAAGTGAAGCAACGAAAAAATGGAATCAGCCATTTTGGCTTTTTTTCCCCAATACGGTGTTTATTGTGCGGGATAAATACATTTATATTTTAATAGTATTGTCGTTTTGGGATGCGGAGGTCCAAATGATCGATTTTTTGTTTATTTTTAATATGGGGAAAGGGGGTATCTGAATTATTATTTTTTTTACTGTTTTATACATCTAAAAAACTTAGGAAGTTGATACAAGTAACTTACTAATGTATTGTGGTTGTTCATATTGTTTCCTTTGCTGGCTGGATTCATTCTTCCATCACATTATACACTGCTCATTTCCATGGTTATGACCACCCTGAAATCCAGAAGTGGTGGTCGTGCTTGCATACTATAGGAAAAAGCACTTGCCTATGTGCACTCCCACAGTCTCGGCCACCAGAGAAGCTAGCAATTTTTATTATAATGTGCAAGCACGACCACCACGGATGGAATGCAAAGTGGTCGTTACCATGGAAATGAGCAGTGTATAATGTGATGGAAAAAATTAATCAAGCCAGCAAAGGAAGCAATATGAAAATTAATAATAATACAATAGTAAGCGGGTTGTATTAACTTTCTCTATATGATAAATGCCACATGCATATCAATACCTGTGGTAGAAAAAAATATAAACAATGCAACAGAACTCTACAAACACAAATAATAAAGTACAATCGTGCCATACTCTGTAAAGAAACTGTAAAATGCTAATGCTGCGTTATGAATGTGAGATTCTTGGCAAATACATTTTGTACAAAATTATTTGTGCCTGTCTGCCGGTGTCAAGGCAATCTCATTAAGACGGGAACCTAACACTAAATACCACATTCATTACATTCAGGGAATGCAAGCATGTGGTAGGCATGATAGCTGCTAGCAGCCTCCAGGCCACCACCAAACAGCAGGAGGGAAAAAAAAAAAAAAAAAAAAAAAAAAAAAAAAAAAAAAAAAAAGCACAAAAATATGAAAAATGACCTGGCCTTTAATGAATAAATAAAAAATAAAAAAAATCTGTCAGGTAAACTAAAGAACTTTTGCATACTTCAAGCAAGATGGAACACAAACCACCCTTTTAAGGCCTCTTTCACACAGGAGTCGCATGTGAGGGCCGGACAAGATGCGGATGCGTTGCGGGAAAAACACGTGATTTTTCAGCGCAAGTGCAAAGCACATCACTCCAAGTAGAGCAGGGATATGAAGATTACATTGGGTCAAACGTTCATATTACAAATAGTTTGTGTGCCATAAATGGTGCATGTATATGGTCTTGGCTGAAAGTCTTGGCACCCCTAAAATTTTTCCAGAAAATGATTGCAGTTACACATTTTGTTATACACATGTGTATTTCCTTTCTGTGTATTGGAACTAGGGTTGCACTAGGTATCAAAACTATCGATACCCAATCGATACTTTTGCACCCGGATCAATTTGATACTGGGTTTTACAATTTACCGATACTAGGCTGCGCTACTGCGCAGCCTAGTAACAGTTAGTGAACGTGGCACACATGCGCCATGTTCTCCTCAGCAGCACAGTGGAGAAGGAGGCAGTCCCTCTCCACTGTGACATGACCGCCACTGCCACCAATGAGACAGTACTGATGAGGAGGTGAGGGGCTGTGGCCACTCTTCACCCCCAATGAATATAATTTATCCCTAAATACAAATGTAGGCTGCGGGTGCCAGCCGTATCACATACCCGGCCTCTATGACAGGGCACAATGATCCGCAGAATCATGGCAATTAACCCCTAACGTGCCGCAACTGAGGGGTTAAATTGACAGGGATCACACTGCCCTGTCATAGTGGCTGTGTATGTGATACGGCCGGCACCCACAGCCTACACTTGTAATAAAGGTTTTATAATCTTCATTGGTGGCACAATGCAACCCCCAACCCCAGTATTATAATAATTGGTGGCCCAGTGGCAACAGGGTCCCCTCCCCTCTGTATCTTGATTGGTGGTGCAGTGGCAGCTTCCAATCAAAGCCCCAGCGGGAGAGTCAAATTTTTTTTTTGTTACCTTGTCCACCAGAAAAATAGGATAGGACTGTCCTATTATGGGCTTTATTTTTTTTCGCGTGGTATCGAGTATTGCAATACTTTTTTATGGTATCGAAATTTAATCTAAATTTTGATATCGTGACAACCCTAATTGGAATAATAATAAAAAAATAAAATAAAATAAAAGATTATATAATAATTTCACACAAAACTCCAAAAATGGGTCAGACAAATTTATTGCCACTCTCAACTTAATATTTGGTTGCATACATGGTTGCATGGAAGAAATAACTGAAATCAAGTGCTTCCTCTATCCATCACGCTTCTTACACCTCTCAACTGGAATTTTGGACCACTCTTCTTTTGTAAACTGCTCCAGGTCTCGCATATTTGAAAGGTGCCTTCTCCCAATAGCAATTTTAAGATCTCTCCACAGGTGTCCAATGGGATTTAGATCTGGACTTGTTGCTGGCCACTCTCCAGTGCTTAGTTCCCATCCATTTGTGGGTGCTTCTTAATATGAGTGGGGTCATGTTGAGTATGTGTGGGGTCATTGTCCTGCTGGAGGACCCATGACCTAGGACACAAACCCAGCTTTCTGACACTGGGCCCTACATTGCAACTCAAAATCCTTTAGTAATCTTCAGATTTCATGATCCCTTGCACACAGCCAAGGCACCCAGTGTCAGAAGCGGCAAAACAACCCTGAAACATCTTTGAACCTCCACCATATTTGAATGTAGGTACTGTGTAGGCCTCAGCCCGTTTTCTGTAAACATACAGTTTCATTTAATTTCATATCAGTCGACGGATAGTTCGCACTGACACTGATACACCCTGAGCCTGCATGACACCTTGAATCTGTTTGGTACTTGACTGGGGCTGCTTATCCACCTTCTGGACTATCCTGCGTTGCAACCTTTTATCAATTTTTTGCTTCTGTCCACGTCAAGGGATATTAGCTACAGTGCCATGGGTTGTAAACTTCTTAATTAATGTTGCGCACCCTGGACAAAGGAACATCAAGATCGCTGGATATGGACTTGTCACCTTGAAACCATTGATATTTTTCCATAATTTTGCTTCTCAACTCCTCACAGTTCTCTTCTTTCTGTTCTCCATGCTTAGTGTGGCACACACAGACACACAATACAAATATTGATTCAACTTATCCCCTTTTTATCCGGTTTCAGGTGTGATTTTTATATTGCCCACACCTGTTACATGCCACAGATGAGTTTGAACAAGCATCATATGCTTGAAACAAAGTTGTTAAAGGATATTTTTTTTGTATTGGATTGTGGTGATTAATATCACCTTGGTGGCCCTATTTCAACTTTTCACTGTGTATTCAATTACCCCTTAATTCCACAGTTTTGTCCCCTGTACTGCCTACTTTTACGTGTGCTTAAAATAGACGGACCATGCCTAGCAACCCTATCTGTTGAAGGACAGAGGACACAGAAGCAGGCTGCGTGCAAGGTCACATTACTGACAGCCAGGGACTGTAAGTAAATGATTAAAGCCAGGTCCTCCCCAGCAGCTGATAACAGTGCCATGGCTGTGTGCACTTCTCCCTGTCCCTGCGCTTGGCAGACGCTCCCTCACTCAGTAGAGCTGGAGAAAGCAGAGTTGAAGCAGCGCACAACAGGGAAGGGAGATCTGCCATCTGCTCAGTGTATAAATGAAAGCAACATGTGGTAAGAGGACCCCTTTTAGGGGGGAGAGCTCTGGTTACTGACCCTTTTGGGGGGTATTGTTACTGGCTAGTGCATGTGAGGAGCTCAATGCATTGTGGGTAGTGAGGGCAGGTGGGATTAGCCTCAGGGTGAGGGCAGGGGCGGCCATCTTAACTGAATAGTGAAATTGCAGTATTATGCAGACTGGTTGCTAAGGGCTGAATCTTATTAAATATGGGGTAAGTCAGTCTAATAGTAACTGATTCTGGAATATCATGTTATTAGTAACTACATATATGAAAATTGAAATTAGGGTCTAAATATGACAGTTATCCTTTAACCCACAACTGTTTACCCAGCCAATAATTTTGTCCAGCCCATTTTTGGGAGTTTTGTGTGAAACTATGTCCAATTTGCCTTTTCAGTTTTTTTTTTCTGTTTTTCCAGTGCACACAAAGGAAATAAACATGTGTATAACAAAACGGGTAACTGCAATAATTTTCAGTGAGATATAATTTATTTTCTGGAAAAATTTCAGGGGTGCCAACACTGATCGACATGCTGTTATCATTGATTGGCACTTGTTACAAGGTAGAATATCTGCCAGTATAAAAGGGCCCTTACTGCATCTTCATAACAGCTGTGCATTAGATGAGAACAAGAAAGAGCTTACACAAAAATAAGGCTTTGAGCCTTTCTCTGGACAGCTTTCAGAAATGAAAAAGATTCACCATATGGGAGTCTAAAAAAGTTTCTTTTCTACTGTGGCATTAGAAGACATGGTCACTAAACTGCTGATATTTGAGAGGACTTAAAAGAAAGGAGCCGCAGCAGCTGGACACAAATAAAAGGGGCATGGTCAGTCCTTTACCGGGCAAAGAAATACAAAACACACGACAGAAGTTGCCTGATGTGAACTCATTTACACACATGATCTGTTTTTCTGGTTTGTGTAAAAGTCTATTGTTTATTGCAAGTACAGTATGATGTAATAGCTGATCAGAACATGATCAGTTTTTTTCTTTTTGTCCTTTACAATTTGTGTAGCCCACGAGTCTAGAAATATATTATGCATGTGGATTACTTTTACTCTTTTAACCCATTAAGGGCCGGAGTTTTTTTTTTTTTTTCGTTTTAGTCTTGTGCTCCCTGCCTTCCCAGAGCTATAACTTTTTTATTTTTCTGTACACATAGCCTTATGAGGGCTTGCTTTTTTTCGCGACAAGTTGTACTTTCCAACGCCACCATTTAATATTGCATATGATGTCGTGGGAAGCGGGGAAAGAAAATTCCAAATGGGGTGAACGCAATTCCACCACAGTTTTACAGGTTTTTTTTTTTTTTTTTTTTTTACAACGTTCGATGTGTGATAAAACTGATCGGTTACTTTTATTCTACAGGTCAGTACGAATCCGGCAATTCCTTATATGTATAGTTTTCTTGGGTTTTGATTTAAAAAAAAAAAAAAAAGAAGTGGAAAAAAAAAATCAGTTTTATTTTTTTCTTGCTATATTTTGACCCCTATAACTTCTTTGTAATTATGTGTACGGAGCCGTATGGGGGCTAATTTTTTGCGGGCCGATCTGAACTTTTTATTGATACCTATCTGGGGTGTGTATCACTTTTTATTTATTTTTTTCTGAAAATTAAGTGACCAAAAATAGTGAATCGGCCATTTGGACTTTTTTTTCCGTTTTGCTGTTTGCCGTATAGGGAATATATTTTTATAGTTTTATATTATGTGTGTTTTCGCACATCGCGACACAAATGATGTGTATTTTTTATTTTTTTAGTTCTTTTATTTTGGGAAAAGTGGGGTGATTTGACTTTTTATTTTTTAACTTATTTTGTATTTTTTACACTTTTTTTTTATAGTTCCTACACTAGATTGGTATCATCATAGACTCCAATGCACTTGCATTGGAACCTATGACCATTTTACTAGTTTCCTATGGAGCCCTATTATAGGCAAGGGCTCCATAGAAAATACTATGCAGCAGCCTCCTGTCACTAATAAAGACAGGGGCTGCTGCATACATGCTCTGGCTACTCCAATCGTCACACAGGGGAGTCGGAGCACAACTGAAAGTGCGCACTTTCGCCTTCGGCACGCTCAGATGCCTTGGTCAGGATTGACCACAACATCCGAGGGGTTAAATGTCCATGATCGGCATTATTGCCGCTTGCGGACATGAGCCGTGGGTGTCTGCTTGAAGAAGCAGGCGGCCACCCACGGCTATGGCTCCCGCAGTGGGCGCCATCTTTAAACACCCGCCCAGCGCCGTACATGTATGGCGCTGGGCATGAAGGGGTTAAGGTTATTATTTACCAAACAACGAAACGCACTGCACCCGCACTGAATCCTGACCCATTCATTTCTATGGGGCTGTGCACACGAGCGGTGATTTTCACGCATCACTTGTGCGTTGCGTGAAAATCGCAGCATGCTCCTCTTTGTGCGTTTTTCACGTAACGCAGGCCCTATAGAAATGAATGGGGTTGCGTGAAAATCGCATGCATACGCAAGCAAGTGCGGATGCGGTGCGATTTTCACTCATGGGTTCTAGGTGACAGTCTATTCACTGTATTATTTTCCCTTATAACATGGTTATAAGGGAAAATAATAGCATTCTAAATACAGAATGCTTAGTATAATAGTGCTGGAAGGGTTAAAAATAATAAAGTTAACTCACCTTCTCCTCTTGTTCGCGTAGATCCCGGTCTGTTCTTTAGCTGTGGGCTAAAGGACCTGTGGTGATGTCAGATCACATGCTCCATCACCATGGTGATGGACCATGTGATTGGAGCATGTGATCTGACATCACCTCAGGTCATTCAGCCCACAGCTAAAGAACAGACCGGGATCTACGCGAACAAGAGGAGAAGGTGAGTTAACTTTTATATTATTTTTAACCCTTCCAGCACTATTATACTAAGCATTCTGTATTCAGAATGCTATTATTTTCCCTTATAACCATGTTATAAGGGAAAATAATACAATCTTCAGAACATCAATCCCAAGCCCGAACTTCTGTGAAGAAGTTCGGGTCTGGGTACCAAACATGCGCGATTTTTCTCACGCGAGTGCAAAACGCATGACAATGTTTTGCACTCGCGCGGAAAAATCGCGCATTTTCCCGCAACGCACCCGCCTCTTATCCGGGCAAAAAACATGACGCCCGTGTGAAAGAGGCCTTAAATATCAGATACATTAACATAACTTAAATGCCCATGAAAAGTACTTAGGGAGATGTCAACATTTTGCGTGAAAAAGAATGTAGATTAAAGTGACACTGATGCACGGTGATTCTTTACTATGAAAATCAAATGTTAGTCAGCGCCTCAAAATAAAGTGAAATAAATGGTCAGGTGGAAATTTGCTGTGGCTGCAGTGAAAAGACAAACCAGGCGATTTTATGTTTATTTTCTTTTACTCCGAGACTTCCCAAAGCCATAAAACTTTATTTTTCCATTTGAGGGCTTGTTTTTCTCTGGACAAGTTGTTCTTTCTAATGGTACCATTTATAGTTGCACCCAATGTAGTGGGAAGTGGAAAAAAATTCCGAAAGGGGTGGAATTAGTAAAAAATAAATAAAAAAAAAATAAAAGTTTTCTGGATTTTGTTTTTACAGCATTTTCATTCTACGTGTCAATTTGATTAAAACAATACCCCACATATGGATAGTTTTTCTAGCGTTTGGAAAAAACGCTTTATGTGTACATAATTTGTGTGTTAGGGCTCATTTTTTGTAGAGCGATCTGTACGTTTCAGTCATACCATTTTGGAGTGTTGTGAAGCAACCTAAAAACAGCAAGTCTACCATTTTGCCATTTGCCGTAGAGGATAAATATTTTTATAGTTTAATAGTATGGGCATTTTCACACACAGCAATGCTCCTGTTGTTTATTTTTTTTTAATTGTTCAAGTATTTTACATTAATTTAGGGGACAGGGGAGGGGATATTCATTTTTTTGTTTGTTTTTAATATTTTTAAAAACTTTTATCTCCCCAATCTTTTTAATAGTTCCCCCTAGGAAAAACTTGAACATTCTCTCAGACTCCAATGCACTAGCTTTGGAGTCTATTAGAATTTCACTGTGTACCTATAGGAACTTACCTGTATGTGTGGCAGCCTCGGATCATTCATGAGGACTCAGGCTGCCGCACACACTTTCTGGCTACCCCAATCCTCTCTGGGGGAACCAGTGGACAGCCTGGAGTGTGTTTATTCTCCAAATCAGCCATTCAATGATAAGAATACCTGATTCTATAAAATATCAAACTCTAATTAACACTCTCTCAATATCTTCCTGCAATGTTTCATTCATTTATCTGACGCTAGAAAACCCATCTGCAGAAATTACTAAATTATTCCATCATGTCAGCAGAACTACAACCCTAAAGTTTTTACTTGATAGCAAGCCACGAAAACTGTAAAGCAATACTATACTGTAAATAAATACAGATACTGTGGCCGATAAAGAAGGCTTTTGCTCCAAGTGCACAATTTTATTGTTTACTTACTGGAAGTGCTTAGGTTTTGAAAACGAAAGCCAATCAAGTTTCATTTTAACATTCAAAGCCATTTTTCTTAAATAGATGGAAGTCAGTTTTTCCTATATCAGTGTTACACGTTATCCCATTATGATTAAATTACACATCCCATCTAATCCACACTGCCAAACCTAATATTAGAATTAATTACAGTATACTAACACACACCATATGTGGAATTTCAGATCCCTGGCATGGTGCATAATACTGAAGGGTACTGGGTAATCTCCTATGAAATTCCAGGATTACCTTATCTCTCTTACTTTAACATATGCTATGCACACATATATATACACTGTATAGATTTTCTTTCAATAAGTAAAATAAATACTAAAAGGAAAATATAAAAGAGGGTATTTTGCAGTGTTCATTGAGTATTCTTTGTACTGGGGCTTATTGCTTCCTATATGCCAAGGAACAGAGCTCTAAAAATGAAATTGCTTGGTCGAAATATATTCTTCACATGCTTTAAGCCATCTCACTATTTTTGGTTTTAGTCCTGACCTTTTATCATCATTTCATGCTTCTCAGCCATGTCTTCATATGTCTATTTAAACAGTATTCTTACATAATCAATATCC
The DNA here is from genome assembly GCF_014858855.1 of Bufo gargarizans. NCBI lineage: Eukaryota > Metazoa > Chordata > Amphibia > Anura > Bufonidae > Bufo > Bufo gargarizans. Next base: position 335,901,589 of record NC_058082.1, on the reverse strand, counting down.
ATGCCTTTTAACCATATTCTTATATCATTTCTGCACTTAACTACGTGCTTATTTAATGTCATGCCCCTTTACACTCCTCAATTCCTTATCATCATTTCCATACTTTAAAAATGTGTCTCTTTACACTTATTTAGGTAATTTTTCTGAATAAACTGCCGTGTGTATACATGCGAGGATTACTGAATTTCTGTCATTTTTTTTTTTAGTTCTCCCTTCTGCGAGCTCTCTATTTTTTTTCTGAGCTAGTGGGTGGACCCTAGCTGGCTTCAGGTCTGCCCAGACACAGGACATGGAGAAACGGAATCCTCCCCCATCTCTCTGTAGAACACACTCAGAAGCAGCAGCAGTAATTCAGGATATTACACAGCAGAACTAAGCAGTTTAAATGTGAATCCAACAGTTAACGTACAACTGGAATTTCATTTTGTTAACCCTATCAGGACCCTATGATTTTCAGTTTTTGTTTTTTTACTCCCTGCCTTTCCAGAACCATAACTTTTGTATTTTTCTGTTCGTCTACAGTCAGGTCCATACATATTTGGGACATCAACACAATTCTAAGAATTTTCGCTCCATACACCACCACAATGGACTTGAAATGAAGCGAACTAGAGGTGCTTTAACTGCAGACTGTCAGCTTTAATTTGAGGGTATTTACATCCAAATCAGGAGAGCGGTGTAGGAATTACAACAGTTTGCATATGTGCCTCCCACTTGTTAAGGGACCAAAAGTAATGGGACAGAATAATCATCATAAATCAAAACTTTCACTTTTTAATACTTGGTTGCAAATCCTTTGCAGTCAATTACAGCCTGAAGTCTGGAACGCATAGACATCACCAGATGCTGGGTTTCAACCCTGGTGATGCTCTGCCAGGCCTCTACTGCAACGGTCTTCAGTTCCTGCTTGTTCTTGGGGCATTTTCCCTTCAGTTTTGTCTTCAGCTAGTGAAATGCATGCTCAATCGGATTCAGGTCAGGTGATTGACTCGGCCATTGCATAACATTTCAGTTCTTTCCCTTAAAAAACTCTTTGGTTGCTTCTGCAGTATGCTTTGGGTTATTGTCCATCTGCACTGTGAAGCACCATTCAATGAGTTCTGAAGCATTTGGCTGAATAGGAGCAGATAATATTGCCCGAAACACTTCAGCATTCATCCTGCTGCTTTTGTCAGCAGTCACGTCATCAATAAATACAAGAGAACCAGCTCCATTGGCAGCCATACATGCCCACGCTATGACACTACCACCACCATGCTTCACTGATGAGGTGGTATGCTTAGGATCATGAGCAGTTCCTTTCCTTCTTCATACTCTTCTCTTCCCATCACTCTGGTATAAGTTGATCTTGGCCTCATCTGTCCATAGGATGTTGTTCCAGAAACGTGAAGGCTTTTTTAGCTGTTGTTTGGCAAACTCTAATCTGGCCTTCTTGTTTTTGAGGCTCACCAATGGTTTACATCTTGTGGTGAACGCTCTGTATTCACTCTGGTGAAGTCTTCTCTTGATTGTTGACTTTGACACACATACACCTACCTCCTGGAGAGTGTTCTTGATCTGGCCAACTGTTGTGAAGGGCGTTTTCTTGAACAGGGAAAGAATTCTTCGGTCATCCACCACAGTTGTTTTCCGTGGTCTTCTGGGTCTTTTGGTGTTGCTGAGCTCACCGATGCGTTACTTCTTTTTAAGAATGTTTCAAACAGTTGTTTTGGCCACGCCTAATGTTTTTGCTATCTCTCTGATGGCTTTTTTTTTCTTCTTCTTCAATCTTATGATGGCTTGCTTCACTGATAGTGACAGCTCTTTGCATCTCATCTTGAGAGTTGACAGCAACAGATTCCAAATGCAAATAGCACACTTGAAATGAACTCTGGACCTTTTATCTGCTCATTGTAATTGGGATAATGAGGGAATAACACAAACCTGGCCATGGAACAGCTGAGAAGCCAATTGTCCCTTTACTTTTGGGACCTTAATTAGTGGAAGGCACATATGCAAACTGTTTTAATTTCTACACCGTTCACCTGATTTGGATGTAAATACCCTCAAATTAAAGCTGACAGTCTGCAGTTAAAGCACATCTAGTTCGTTTCATTTAAAATCCATTGTAGTGGTGTATAGAGCCAAAAATCTTTGACAAAATTCTATGACCCAATATTTATGGACCTGGCTGTAGCTATATGGGGGCTTGTTTTTTGCAGAACAAGTTGTACTTTTTAATGCATCATTTACTATTGCATGCAATGTAGTGGAAAGCTGGAAATACAATTCCAAATGGGGTGGAATTTGAAGAAAAATAAAATAAAAAAAAGCCATTCCACCACAATTTTTTCTGGGTTTTGTTGTTATAGTATTTTTGGCGAAAATGTTTTTTCCTTTTCATCACTAAATTCTGACCCCCATAACCTAGTTACATCTACAGAGCTGTATGTGATCTCATTTGTTGTGGCACAATCTGTAGGTTTTATTGATACAATTTTGGTGTGTATGACATTTTGATCACTTTTTATTACAATTTTTTGTGAAGTCAAGTGACAACAAAATGTAATGTTGGATAGGCCATTTTTATTTCTGTTACTGGGAATAATGTTTTAAGATTTTAATAGTACGGGTGTTTTGGGACATGGTCATGCCCCATGTGGTTTCATTTTTATTTATTTATTTTTTCTAGGGAAAGGGGGAGATTTGAATTTTTGGTGGCTATAACCATCAAACATTACATTGCTACTAGGGATGAGCAAAGCATGCATCAGATCCTAGATCCTAAGTCACTTCACTCAAAACCTCGGTTTAAGGCCCCATGCACACGGCCGTGTGCGGGCCGTGGAACCGCGGCCTGGATCCCTCCTGAGAGCAGGAGCGCACGGCGTCACTGGTTGCTATGACGCCGTGCGCTCCCTGCTGCCGGCACAGTACAGTAATACACTGGTATAGATCATACCAGTGTATTACTGTACTGCGGCGGCAGCAGGGAGCGCGCGGCGTCATAGCAACCAGTGACGCCGTGCGCACCTGCTCTCAGGAGGGATCCAGGCCGCGGTTCCACGGCCGTGTGCATGGGGCCTTATGCTGTAGGGAGATCCATCTCCGTACAGCATTAAAATGTATGGCTTCCGACAAGGTTAAGTGAGTTGTACCTAAGAACTGAAGCAGACTTCGGATCCAAGTTTTAAAATGTTTATCCAGTTTAAAAATCAAATACTGAAGTTATTTACCAAAGTCTCGCGAGACGGATCTCTGTACAGCATTAGACCGAAGTTTTGCAAAGCAACTTTGGATCTAGGATGCAAATCTTGCTTCGCTCATCCCTAATTGCTACTTGTATGCTGTAATGGATATCTATCCATTACACAACACAATATTCAGCATGTTCCAATGCAGTGCTGCCACCTGCAGGACTGCATTGGAATACACTAATAAAAAGCCTGAAAGCCTTGTACAGGCTCAGGCCAGTTATGAGTACGGGACACCTTCGCCAATCTCCGCCGCGTGGCTTCCAACCTTAGCTTTAGTATCAGAGGTGTTATCAATCTGAGGGGTTGCTGATTATAGACATTAACCCCGGACCTCTGACGTTTAAAACAGCAGAAACTAGGCGGTTATGGTGCCCGTTTGAAGGTGCCATCTTTACAGAACATACAGGTCCTTCTAAAAAAATTAGCATATTGTGATAAAGTTCATTATTTTCTGTAATGTACTGATAAACATTAGACTTTCATATATTTTAGATTCATTACACACAACTGAAGTAGTTCAAGCCTTTTATTGTTTTAATATTGATGATTTTGGCATACAGCTCATGAAAACCCCAAATTCCTATCTAAAAAAATTAGCATATTTCATCCGACCAATAAAATAAAAGTGTTTTTAATACAAAAAAAGTCAACCTTCAAATAATTATATTCAGTTATGCAATCAATACTTGGTCGGGAATCCTTTTGCAGAAATGACTGCTTCAATGCGGCGTGGTATGGAGGCAATCAGCCTGTGGCACTGCTGAGGTATTATGGAGGCCCAGGATGCTTCGATAGCAGCCTTAAGCTCATCCAGAGTGTTGGGTCTTGCGTCTCTCAACTTTCTCTTCCCAATATCCCACAGATTCTCTATGGGGTTCAGGTCAGGAGAGTTGGCAGGCCAATTGACCACAGTAATACCATGGTCAGTAAACCATTTACCAGTGGTTTTGGCACTGTGAGCAGGTGCCAGGTCGTGCTGAAAAATGAAATCTTTATCTCCATAAAGCTTTTCAGCAGATGGAAGCATGAAGTGCTCCAAAATCTCCTGATAGCTAGCTGCATTGACCCTGCCCTTGATAAAACACAGTAGACCAACACCAGCAGCTGACATGGCACCCCAGACCATCACTGACTGTGGGTACTTGACACTGGACTTCAGGCATTTTGGCATTTCCCTCTTCCCCAGTCTTCCTCCAGACTCTGGCACCTTGATTTCTGAATGACATGCAAAATTTGCTTTCATCAGAAAAAAGTACTTAAGACCACTGAGCAACAGTCCAGTGCTGCTTCTCTGTAGCCCAGGTCAGGCGCTTCTGCCGCTGTTTCAGGTTCAAAAATGGCTTGACCTGGGGAATGCGGCACCTGTAGCCCATTTCCTGCACACGCCTGTACACAGTGGCTCTGGATGTTTCTACTCCAGACTCAGTCCACTGCTTCCGCAGGTGCCCCAAGGTCTGGAATCGGTCCTTCTCCACAATCTTCCTCAGGGTCCGTCACCTCTTCCTGTTGTGCAGCGTTTTCTGCCACACTTTTTCCTTCCCACAGACTTCCCACTGAGGTGCCTTGATACAGCACTCTGGGAACAGCCTATTCGTTCAGAAATTTCTTTCTGTGTCTTACCCTCTTGCTTGAGGGTGTCAATGATGGCCTTCTGGACAGCAGTCAGGTCGGCAGTCTTACCCATGATTGCGGTTTTGAGTAATGGGAGTTTTTAAAAGCCTCAGGAATCTTTTGCAGATGTTTAGAGTTAAATTAGTTGATTCAGATGATTAGGTTAATAGCTCGTTTAGAGAACCTTTTCATGATATGCTAATTTTTTTAGATAGGAAATTTGGGTTTTCATGAGCTGTATGCCAAAATCATCAATATTAAAACAATAAAAGGCTTGAACTACTTCAGTTGTTTGTAATTAATCTAAAATATATGAAAGTCTAATGTTTATCAGTACATTACAGAAAATAATGAACTTTATCACAATATGCTATTTTTTTAGAAGGACCTGTATGTCCACTGTACAATGTTAATGTGTAGGGGAAGTGGGGAGATTTATCAAAACTGGTGCAAAGGAAAACTGGTTTAGTTGCCCACAGCAACTAATTAGATTAATACTTTCATTTTCTGAAGGGACACTGCAAAACAAAAGGAAGAATCAGATTAGATGATACAAGTCAGCTCTTTTTTTATGACAATTTTGAGAAATCTCCCCCAGTGCAGTGTGTTTTTTGCAATAGACTATACTAGGGAAATATGCTCATTTTTATTAGAAAACTAAATGTAAAGTGTCCCCTTAGCAACCCTCTGAGCGTTGCCAAGTAGAATCCAAAGAATTGCAATGAATGCTGAAGACGCCAGATAACTATATAATAAGCAAAGAGGTATATCCCAGGGAAAGAGAACCATCTTACATTGATACATTTAAAACATTTATCCAACAGAACATATCATTTTATTCTGCAGAGTTCCATATGGATTTGAAAGAAAAAAAACTCTGTGCACCTCAGTATGAAATCAGACGCTTAGAGATTTAAATGGGCCTCTAGGTTTTTATAGATGCCATATTACCAAGCTGTACAACCCAAAATAAAACTTGGGCCATAATATAGTCAGGTGAATGAGCTTTAAGACTTACCTGTGCAACAAGAGAACTGCAAACTTTGTGAATGTAAAAAAAAAGACAAGCAAAGAACATGGTAAAATGAATATGCTACTATGCAACGTACAGAAGATGTATCAGAAAATTTGAGGCAGCAACACAAGGTAGTAGCTGTGGCAGTACTCAAGTGACATTTTTTATAACAAAAGAGACCGTGTTATCTAACTTATGAGAAGGATTACATACCAGAAACTAAATTAGGCTTATAAACTGCAAACAACAAGCAGGCATACTTTTTCTGATGGTCTCTACTCTGAAGACAGCAAGACAAACCTCTGTTCATATGCAGGGCCACTTCACTCTGTGTAAAAAAATAAATAGAAAAGCAAAATTACAGAAATCAAATCAGAACAGTAATTAGATGATAGCAAAGAAGTCATTTTACAATTAGACCATCGTTTTATTTATATAACATGGCAGATCACAACTCAAAGCAGCAGAAGAAATCAATTAGTAAGGCTCCTTTCACATTAGCGAGTTTTCCGCGGGGGAGCAATGCGTGATGTGAACGCATAGCACCCACACTGAATCCTGACCCATACATTTCAATGTGTCTGTGTACATTGTGAAAAACGCAGCATGTTCTATATTCTGCGTTTTTCACGCAGCTCTGGCTCCATAGAAGTAAATGGGGCTTCAGTGAAAAACGCGACGCATCCGGAAGCAAGCGTGGATGCAATGTGTTGCTAAGAGATGTTGTTTGTAAACCTTCAGTTTCTTATCACACTCATGAAAACGCATTGCGGGTTTCGCTGAATGCACCTAGACCTAATCAGTCATGCTCGTGTGAAAGAGGCCTAATAGTTACTACTGCTGTCTATAGATATATATTTATTACACAAGGCCAAAAAAAGACATTTGTCCATCCAGTTCAGCCTGTCATCCTACAAGCTGATCCAGAGGAAGGCAAAAAAAAAAAAAATATTATATATACCACAGTACAGACCAAAAGTTTGGAGACACCTTCTCATTCAAAGAGTTTTCTTTATTTTCATGACTATGAAAATTGTAGATTCACACTAAAGGCATCAAAACTATGAATTAACACATGAGGAACTATATACATAACAAAAAAGTGTGATAGAGGTAGTCACCTGAAATGGTTTTCACTTCACAGGTGTGCCCTGTCACATTTGATAAGTGGGATTTCTTGCCTTATAAATGGGGTTGGGACCATCAGTTGCGTTGTGGAGAAGTCAGGTGGATACACAGCTGATAGTCCTACTGAATAGACTGTTAGAATTTGTATTATGGCAAGAAAAAAGCAGCTAAGTAAAGAAAAACGAGTGGCCATCATTACTTTAAGAAATGAAGGTCAGTCAGTCCGAAAAATTGGGAAAACTTTGAAAGTGTCCCCAAGTGCAGTCACCAAAACCATCAAGCGCTACAAAGAAACTGGCTCACATGCAGACTGCCCCAGGAAAGAAGACCAAGAGTCACCTCTGCTGCGGAGGATAATTTCATCCGAGTCACCAGCCTCAGAAATCGCAGGTTAACAGCAGCTCAGATTAGAGACCAGGTCAATGCCACACAGAGTTCTAGCAGCAGACACATCTCTAGAACAACTGTTAAGAGGAGACTGCGTGAATCAGGCCTTCATGGTAGAATATATGCTAGGAAACCACTGCTAAGGACAGGCAACAAGCAGAAGAGACTTGTTTGGGCTAAAGAACACAAGGAATGGACATTGGACCAGTGGAAATCTGTGCTTTGGTCTGACGAGTCCAAATTTGAGATCTTTGGTTCCAACCACCGTGTCTTTGTGCGACGCAGAAAAGGTGAACGGATGGACTCTACATGCCTGGTTCCCACCGTGAAGCATGGAGGAGGTGTGATGGTGTGGGGGTGCTTTGCTGGTGACACTGTTGGGGATTTATTCAAAATTGAAGGCATACTGAACCAGCATGGCTACCACAGCATCTTGCAGCGGCATGCTATTCCATCCGGTTTGCGTTTAGTTGGACCATCATTTATTTTTCAACAGGACAATGACCCCCAAACACACCTCCAGGCTGTGTAAGGGCTATTTGACCATGAAGGAGAGTGATGGGGTGCTGCGCCAGATGACCTGGCCTCCACAGTCACCGGACCTGAACCCAATCAAGATGGTTTGGGGTGAGCTGGACTGCAGAGTGAAGGCAAAAGGGCCAACAAGTGCTAAGCATCTCTGGGAACTCCTTCAAGACTGTTGGAAGACCATTTCAGGTGACTACCTCTTGAAGCGCATCAAGAGAATGCCAAGAGTGTGCAAAGCAGTAATCAAAGCAAAAGGTGGCTACTTTAAAGAACCTAGAATATGACATATGTTCAGTTGTTTCACACTTTTTTGTTATGTATATGATTCCACGTGTTAATTCATAGTTTTGATGCCTTCAGTGTGAATCTACAATTTTCATAGTCAAGAAAATAAAAATCTTTGAATGAGAAGGTGTGTCCAAACTTTTGGTCTGTACTAAATAAATAAATATATACACACACACACACACATATATATATATATATATAAAGTATGTGAACCCTTTGGAATGATATGGATTTCTGCACAAATTGGTCATAAAATGTGATCTGATCTTCATCTAAGTTACAACAATAGACAATCACAGTCTGCTTAAACTAATAACACACAAATAATTAAATGTTAACATGTTTTTATTGAACACACCATGTAAACATTCACTGTGCAGGTGGAAAAAGTATGTGAACTCTTGGATTTAATAACTGGTTGAACCTGCTTTGGCAGCAATAACTTCAACCAAACGTTTCCTGTAGTTTTAGATCAGACGTGCACAACGGTCAAGAGTAATTCTTGACCATTCCTCTTTACAGAACTGTTTAAAGGGGTTGTCCCATTTCAATGATCACTGTTTAATCTGCTAATGATATAACAGTGATCATTTTTGTAAATACAATGTATTAGCCAATTCCCTTCCTTTTTGATAAAATCCTTCCCCTCCTACCTCTGTGTTGTCATGTGTCTCCCCTAGATACGGCCAACTCTCCCTGCCGAATGCAGGCGCCGCGCCTGCGCAGATTAACCACATCATCCAGTGGCCGGCCTCTCCTCTCTTTCATGAACGCGCACGGCCGGCCGTTCATTTCCTTCTGCTGCTTCTGACACAGAGCCACGCATGCTCTGTTTACACTGCAGACTTGGGAGAGAGGGAGGAGGGGCTGGAGAGGAGTCAGATTACACTCTGCTCTGCCGGGTAGTGAAGGAACGTGCTCAGCGTCCTCCAGCTCTGTCCCTGATCAGACCTCACTATGTGTTCTGTCCCTCTGTCCCTGATCAGACCTCACTATGTGTTCTGTCCCTCTGTCCCTGATCAGACCTCACTATGTGTTCTGTCCCTCTGTCCCTGATCAAACCTCACTATGTGTTCTGTCCCTCTGTCCCTGATCAGACCTCACTATGTGTTCTGTCCCTCTGTCCCTGATCAGACCTCACTATGTGTTCTGTCCCTCTGTCCCTGATCAGACCTCACTATGTGTTCTGTCCCCTTGTCAGGTCACATAACAGCTGGCCCCACTGCTTCTCTGATAAGGTGGCCCCTGCTTTGCACTTCCTGACATTAGCATGGGCTGATGTCCAACTGCCCCACACAAGCTGCTAGTTGTATGAAATATAATGCAATGTGGCCCCAAGAGAAGTCAACAGGGCCACACTGCACCTCCACATGCCTCTGCTTTCATTGTGACAAGTTCTAGGGGAGAATACTGCTGGATAGAAGTGTCCTATAGTTGCACAATATGGCGGCACTTCTGTATCATAGTGCCATATAATGGCACCATATGGCAGCACACAGAGAACAGAACTTCAATAGAAGTCTATGGGGCTATACACTACCTCTGCATGCCTTGCATTATGGACTGTTCTAGGAGAGAATACTTCTGAATTATAGCTCAATATAAAACCATATGGCGGCACAAAGAGTACTTGAGACTTTACAAAGCAAGAATTTCCCATCCCCCATTCTGCTTTCTCTACACTGATAAATGCCCCGCCATCTCTCTGGTAAAAAAAATGCCCCGCCATCTCTCTGGTAAAAAAAATGCCCCGCCATCTCTCTGGTAAAAAAATGCCCCGCCATCTCTCTGGTAAAAAAATGCCCCGCCATCTCTCTGGTAAAAAAATGCCCCGCCATCTCTCTGGTAAAAAAATGCCCGCCATCTCTCTGGTAAAAAAAAATGCCCCGCCATCTCTCTGGTAAAAAAAATGCCCCGCCATCTCTCTGGTAAAAAAATGCCCCGCCATCTCTCTGGTAAAAAAATGCCCCGCCATCTCTCTGGTAAAAAAATGCCCGCCATCTCTCTGGTAGAAAAATGCCCGCCATCTCTCTGGTAAAAAAATGCCCCGCCATCTCTCTGGTAAAAAAAATGCCCCGCCATCTCTCTGGTAAAAAAAATGCCCCGCCATCTCTCTGGTAAAAAAAATGCCCCGCCATCTCTCTGGTAAAAAAATGCCCCGCCATCTCTCTGGTAAAAAAAATGCCCCGCCATCTCTCTGGTAAAAAAAATGCCCCGCCATCTCTCTGTTATGTTCCAATAGAAGTCTATGGGGCTATACACTACCTCTGCATGCTTCTAATTGCATTATGGACTGTTCTAGAAGAGAATCCTTCTGAATTATGGTGCAATATAAAACCATATGGCGGCACAAAGAGTGTACTTGAGAATTTACAAAGCAAGAATTTACCATTCCCCCTTCTGCTTTCTCTATACAGATAAATTCCTCGCCATCTCTCCGTTAGGGCTCATCTACATGAATGTGTGTTGGCCGTTCCATGCATTGGGGACCGTAAATTGTGGTACCCTATGTGCGGGCAACATCCTAGCAGCTGCCGCAGACGGCTCCCAGACCCATTCACTTGAATGGATCCGTGATCAGTCCGTTCTAGTAGTGCAAGCACAACTTTTTTGCAATGCGTAGGCACGGCCAGAAACCCCACAGAAGCACTATGAGGAGCTTCCGTGGGGTTTCGCTCAGTGCACCGCATCTCCCGGATTGCGGACCCATTGAAGTGAATGGGTCCGTGATGCGGGGCGCACAGACAGATGTAGCTGAGCTCTATATAAAGAGGTTCAGGGAAGAGAGGTGTAGCAGAGCTGATTCCCCAGCAGGGGGAGGGGCCTCAGACACTGCAGGATGCCAGACTGTGAGTCATACTTTTCACATGAACGAGCACACAGGACTCAGCTCTCAGTGTGATGTCATAAGGAGGTGTGGCCGCCTTCACTCTAGCTACCTAAGCCCGCCCAGCCTTATCTGCAGAAAAGCAGGAAGTTACCAGCAGAGTGACTGCAGCTCAGGCTGATTTAGCAAAGTGGGAAAACCCCTTTAAGTTCAGCAAAATTCTTGGGATGTCTGGTGTGAATCACTTTCTTGAGGTCATGCCACAGCATCTCAATCAGGTTGAGGTCAGGACTCTGACTGGGCCACTCCAGAAGGCGTATTTTCTTCTGTTTAAGCTATTCAGTTGTTGATTTACTTCTATGCTTTGGGTCGCTGTCCTGTTGCAACACCCATCTTCTGTTGAGCTTCAGCTGGTGGACAGATGGCCTTAAGTTCTCCTGCAAAATGTCTTGATAAACTTGGGAATTCATTTTTCCTTCGATGATAGCAATCCGTCCAGGCCCTGACACAGCAAAGCAGCCCCAAACCATGATGCCCCCACCACCATACTTCACAGTTGGGATGAGGTTTTGATGTTGGTGTGCTGTGCCTCGTTTTCTCCACACATAGTGTTGTGTGTTTCTTCCAAACAACTCAACTTTGGTTTTATCTGTCTGCAGAATATTTTGCCAGTACTGCTGTGGAACATCCAGGTGCTCTTGTGCAAACTGTAAACATGCAGCAATGTTTTTTTGCACAGCAGTGGCTTCCTCTGTGGTATCCTCCCATGAAATACATTCTTGTTTAGTGTTTTACGTATTATAGGCTCGCTAACAGGGATGTTAGCATATGCCAGAGACTTTTGTAAGTCTTTAGCTGACACTCTAGGATTCTCTTTAGCTGACACTCTAGGAGTCAACCATCGCTTTATAAGGCGCACTGCCATTTTCCCCCCACTTTGGGGGGGGGGGGGGAAGTGTCTTATAAAGCAAAAAATATAGTAATATAATTGCAGCATTTTTGGGACTGCCAATTGTTGATTGCGATATGGCGATTAATTGCGATTGCTTTGGCGATATATTGTGCAGGCCTAATATATATTATATATATACACACACACACACATACACACACTCATTGACAAAAAAATAAAAATAAATAACCCAGATAGAAATGGATTGCTGCAAAGCTTGGAACGCAGTTATGTCTCAGGCAGATATGTAAATGATTATAGGCATCAGCTGCATAGACACTCGTGTTGCCAAAAGAGCTGCGCTTTAAGCTGCCTCTCAGAGGTTATTTTGGGTAATGTACCTTTTAGTGTGAGATCGTTGACAGCTAGTCATGCCTCTATGATGCACTCAAACACATTTTAAAGAGTTGCACTTTGAGAGGGGGTTAATCATTAGACTATGAAAAGCAAGATGGTTTTCTTGACAAACTGCCTAACATTTAGGTCAGGAGTGCACAACCTGCGGCCCGGGGGCCACATGCAGCCCTTGATATCATTCTGTGCGGCACCCAACCATCTGGTCTGTGTATTTAGGCGTGTGCTTGCTAGAAAAGCAAAAAAAAGAGCGCACTATAGGAAATTACATTCCAGATTTTCAGACCCGATTAGTAAAGTGAAAAATGGAGGCTCACCTTATAGAGTTGTGCTATAAATAGGCAGAACTCTACTGTAGGCCTATAGAAATTCTATGTCCGGTAGTCGGGTGTGCAGCCGTTGCGTCCAGGAACTTCAGGAGATGAGGCACAATTCTTTCCAAAGGAATTGCAAGAGGGTCACGTGATCACGCTGTGAGCGGTACATATATTATATAAATAGGTAAATATATTACCTATATTATAAAAGTCAATACATACAAGTTTGGGTCTGTGCTGGAAATTCACAAGTAGAGAATGGTTCAAAAAGTACTGGTCTTTCAGAATCTTTGACTACAACTTCCATTATCTCTGAACCAACCAGCATCCAGGACTGGAATGTTATTCCTTCAAAATAAGCATGAACATAGGGCAGACCCGCAAGACAGGATATTTGTATTGATTTATTGTGCTTACAAAATTTCTTCTTTCAGTATCACACATAAAATATCCAAAACTCCTGCCAGACCCGGTTTTCGCTCCTGCTTCGTCTAGGGTGTCATAGTTTTGTTTTCGTATGGGCGGTATTTATTGCCCCATCACAATAATCACGTGTTTTACCTAAGCTCCCCACCCTAAATTGATAGGGTACTCCTTTCTTATAAGGGGTTTTCATTTCGGTACTTACGTTCCATTTTACTCATATAAAACCAGTTACATTATTGGTTGGGATTGCTCCATTAGAGGGAACACGGTACCCCCCTAAGAGTCTATCTTGTCTGAATAGTTTTTTACCAGGGTAGTGATTGGATTTGGGTTTTATATGTAGGAGAATAAACTATAAAGGAATTGATACCGTATTTCACCTCCTTTTATGATACTAGCGATACCCATGTATAGAGCGAGTTAGGGAATTTATATGAGTAGCAGTAGATAAGATGGATATATAGGACAGACGCTGGAGTGTAAAGGTTTTTTATATAAATTTTAAGGAATTAAATATATTAGGAAATGTATGTTATTTAACATTTTTTGAGATAATGTAACTGTTTTAATATTTTATGTGAGTAAAATGGAACGTGAGTACCAAAATGAGAACCCCTTATAAGAAAGGAGTACCCGATCAATTTAGGGTGAGGAGCTTAGGTAAAACACAGGGTTATTGTGATGGGGCAATAAATACTGCCCATACTAAAACTAAACTATGACGCCCCAGACAAAGCAGGAGCGAAACCCCAGTCGGGCAGGAGTTTTGTATATTTTATGTGCGATACTGAAAGAAGACATTTTCTAAGTACAATAAATCAATATGAATATCCTGTCTTGCGGGTCTGCCCTATGTTCATGCTTATTTTAAAGGAGTAACATCAGTCCTGGATGCTGGTTGGTTCAGAGATAGTGGAAGTTGTTGTCAAATATTGAGAGAAACAACTCATTAAAGACCAGTGCTTTCTGAACCATTATCTACTTGTGCATTTCCAGCGCGGACGCAAACTTGTATGTATTGACTTTTATGTATGTCTATGCATTGTGGCTACTCACATATTTTTCTTGTATTCTCCTATTAGATGGGAATCCTGGGAGGTGTAACCAGACATTTATAGTATATACACTGTATGTAAAATATGACCAACAGAGTATTTGAGTTGGCAATACCCCTTTAAATTTTATTTTCGGCCCTTGTCTTTGGTTCAGTCTGCGTCATTGGGAAGAGGGGCGAGCAGACTACGTCTCTGGGGAAGAAAGGAGCGCCTTTGATGGTAGAATTTAGATTCCATCGGGAAACCTTGTTTCCTGTCTGACGCTTTTTCAAGAATATCGCCAAGTGCAGTGCCAAATACCTGATCACCCTCACACAGCAAGGTACATCATTTATTTTTTAGATGAGGCATCGCCAGACCAGGACCTTAACCAGATCGCTCTGCGAGATGCGTTGGATAGGGCGGCTGTTTATGCTGATAACTTTACCATATCAGCCGAGGCATCTGCCAGGAAATTGGAGGCTTGCTTTAACATCGGGATGGAAGCCAGAATATCTTCCCTGGGAGTACCAGCCTCAATGTGTTCTTCCTTATTCTTCTTCTTACTGTCCCAACCACAAGGACAAGGTCCTGGCTGTATAGGTCGCCGAAATTCCAGGCCTTAATATGGCAGTGGAGGACAAGTTTTTTTAAGGAGCGACTCGCACTTCTTATCCATGGGATCTTTAAGCAACCCTAGATCTTCAAAGGGTAATGCAGATTTTTTGGAGATCCTAGCCACAGGGGTGTCGACTTTAGGGGTTTTGTCCCAGGTAGCTGAGTCTTCTTCCGCAAATGGGCATTTCCTTTTCAACATTCTGGAAGCGGCTCGTGTTTTTTCAGGTTCTTTCCATTCATTTTGGATGAGGGTCTTCATATTATTATGGACCGAGAATACTCGCCTTTTCCTGTCCGCAAGGCCCGCGAACATCTGGTCTTGAACCGATAATGGCTCTTTAGGTTCTTCCAAGTTGATCGTGGCTTTTATTGTTATTAATAGAGACTCTGTCTCCTCAATAGAACATAGAGGTCTTCCCGAGGCATCCTTAGAAATATTAGAATCTGTGTCGGAAAAAATTTCACCCTCATCTATGTCAGAAACCTGTTCCCCACAGGCAGTGGCTCCATAGAAAATACTAATCAGCAAGCAGCCTCCTGTCTCACAGGAGGGCTGCTGCTAACAGTCTGGTTCCCCTATCCCAGTGGTCGGCAAAGTGTGGCTCGCGAGTCACATGCGGCTCTTTAGAACCTTCAATGCAGCTCTTTGGTGCGGGCTGGCGGGTGGGCAGCCGCACAGCCATATCGCGCTGCTCAAGCTGCTCGCAAAATGTCCGTCATGCGCCTCCTGCCCCGTCTGTCTGCTCCTTCCACTTTATGAATGAAGCAGGCAGGAGGCGCATGACGGAGGGCGAGATGTCACGCTGCTCACAGCAGCAGAAGGGTGGGCAGCGGCGCTCTAGTTCAGCTGCCCACTGCCAGCCATGTGAGGAGTGGTGAAGAGGCTGCCGCTCAGGTTTAAACAGTTATATTTACTTATTTTAGTTATAATGGGTATTCATTGCCTTTAAGAGCAATGTTGATTTATATTCACTGTTTTGTATGAAGTTTCATGTAGGCCAAAGTAAGTCCATGAGAAGATTACTGTACTGTTCAAAAGCTACTGTTATTGTAACAATATATTATACATTTAGAAAGTTAGAAGATACACCGCACCTGCAGATTCTGAGGCTTCATTGTTTTTCCTATCTGAACATGAATTCCACAGTGTGAGAATGGTCTAGATGTTCCTCAAAGTATATATTCATGTATCAAAGTTTGTCCCTCAGCCCTAAAACAAGGCCTCTAGATGTCAGAGGTGTGAAGTAGTGAAAATATTAGGCATGTAAGAGTTAACCCTTAATGGTATGATGCTTCTTGCTTATACAACAGTGCCATCTAGATATAAGCGGTTAATACTACATCAGTAGCAAAATTGCATTCTGGGTAGTATTATGACGCCATGCTCCTTATCAATGCACACACCCCTCCAACAATGATTGGAAAGTTCCAAACTCGGAGGGAGTGTTCATCTGATAAGTTTTGGGTTAAGAAACCAGTTACCAGAAAGAAGAAAAGAAAAAAAAAAAAAAAAAAAAAAAAAAAAAAGAGAAAGAGGAAACAAACATTTGGATTATAGATCTCTGGAGAATCATTTGGATTATCGGGAAAAACTCTTGAGAGCTGGCTGCCCCAAGACTCTGCACATCACTTGACCCTTGGGTAATGTATATTTTTGTTCTATGTAGTATTGATCTAAATTAATTGGCTTGGTACTTAGCCAGATACCCGCTCATTTGCGGACGTGTAACGTTAGTTGCTACATCAGTATTTTCTCTGATTTCAGTTAAGATGCATATAACTGAATAAAGGGGACAATATTGGAGAAACTTTGTTGGGAATCTTTGTATTCCCTAGTTTGATATCAAGTCAATAATTTATAAGTTTTGATGCAATACTACCATTATCTGAAAGATTGGTCATCATTTTTGGGCGGAGCAAGGGCTCGTATCTGTCATCTTCTTGATTGAGTTTTCCGCATAATCCATTGATTGTATATCTCTCACAAATTTAAAGCTATATTGCATAATATTCTTGTGTTGGTTGGGTAGTGTTTTGTTGGCATCATATAGTGGTGAATTCTGGGTACTGCATATCATTGTATATTATTGAAATTTATGTTGATTCATTTTTGTTTGTATTTTAACCTATTGTATAATAAACCATTTATATTTTTGCATAGACGCTTGTACCCTGTTTTACTGATTGCACAAAATAATCAGGTTCTCGATTGAACTCTTTGAGATGTTTATGTCCATCTAACGGGTCAATATAGTTTGCATAATTTTTCTTTTGACCCGATAATTTTAATTTTTTTATATTTATATAAAGCATTTGCTTTATATACCCGACAACTTGGAGCGAAATGTCCTGCAGCAGAAAGGTAGGAGCTGCCCCCGGTGTGTGCACAGCGCCGGGCACTTCACCGGCCCCGCCGCAAGTGTCCGTGCCTCCTCCCTTCCCCCCCACTAATACATTACTTTACTTACTAGAAGGACTTATGGGGGGGATATCTGTGGATGACGCACTTATGGGGGGGGGGGATATCTGTGGATGACGCACTTATGGGGGGGGGGAGGGGATATCTGTGGATGACGCACTTATGGGAAAGGGGGGAGGGGATATCTGTGGATGACGCACTTATGGGAAAGGGGGGAGGGGATATCTGTGGATGCCGCACTTATGGGAAGGGGGGAGGGGATATCTGTGGATGCCGCACTTATGGGGGGGGAGGGGATATCTGTGGATGACGCACTTATGGGGGGGAGGGGATATCTGTGGATGACGCACTTATGGGGGGGGAGGGGATATCTGTGGATGACGCACTTATGGGGGGGGAGGGGATATCTGTGGATGACGCACTTATGGGGGGGAGGGATATCTGTGGATGACGCACTTATGGGGGGGAGGGATATCTGTGGATGACGCACTTATGGGGGGGAGGGATATCTGTGGATGACGCACTTATGGGGGGGAGGGATATCTGTGGATGACGCACTTATGGGGGGGAGGGATATCTGTGGATGACGCACTTATGGGGGGGAGGGATATCTGTGGATGACGCACTTATGGGGGGGAGGGATATCTGTGGATGACGCACTTATGGGGGGGGGAGGGATATCTGTGGATGACGCACTTATGGGGGGGGAGGGATATCTGTGGATGACGCACTTATGGGGGGGGAGGGATATCTGTGGATGACGCACTTATGGGGGGGAGGGATATCTGTGGATGACGCACTTATGGGGGGGAGGGATATCTGTGGATGACGCACTTATGGGGGGAGGGATATCTGTGGATGACGCACTTATGGGGGGGGGGATATCTGTGGAGGGCACATATATAGCATCTTATGCTATATATGTGTCATCCACAGATATCCCCCATGAGTGCCCTGAACAGATATCCCCCCATAAGTGCGTCATCCACATCTGCAGACAAGTTTAATAAAAGTAAAAAATGATAAAGATAAAATGAAATAATAATCAAGATCCAAATAAAGGAAAGTACATATAAAAGTATGTAAAAACACTCTGGGCTCATGCCCACGAATGTAAGGGCGCCGTGCCTGAGCTGCGGACCGCAAATAGCGGCCCGCAATGCACGGACACAGACCATGGGGCAGCTGCATGAGGATCGCGGACCCATTCACTTGAATGGGGTTCACAATCCACATCCAACTGCCCGCACCGCAAAAAAGTAGCGCATGCTGAAGTAAATGGGTCCATGATGCGGGCTGCACACAGCCGTGTGCAGCCAGCATCATGGACCCATTCACGTCAATGGGTCCAGGATATGAGTGCTACACTGTGCTTCCGTGGTGCTCCTGGCTGTGCCTCCGCACCGCAAAAAAAGTAGTGCATGCGGATCCTGGACCCATTGAAGTGAATGGGTCCTTGATGCATGCTGCACACGGCTAGTGCCCGTGTATTGCGAATATACCAACGACGGGCACACGGTCGTGTGCATGAACCCTAGTAGTCCTCACTGGTACCGTTGACGCAATAATTTTAGGTTTTAAAAATGTGGCTCTCGAAAGAAATTTAAATCGTGGTTTTGGCGATATTTGGCTCAGTTGACAAAAAAAGTTTGCCCACCACTGCCCTATCCCCCACCGGGGAGAGCCGAAGCTAATGTCAGAGATCGATGGTAATGCCGATTGCAGACATTCAACCCCTAAAATGTCATGGTTAAATGTGACCACAGCAACTGAGAGTGCAAAAACCAGAAACACTGTGCTTCCAGGCCTGGAACGGCTCCCCCACTTGGTAATCAGGGGAGCCATTCGTTGCCTATGAAAGGCAGATGCTTTTTAGGACTCATGCACACGACCGTTTTTTTTTTTTAAGGTCCGCAAAAACGGGATCCGTAGGTCCGTGATCCATGACCGTTTTTTCGTCCGTGGGTCTTCCTTGTTTTTTGGAGGATCCACGGACATGAAAAAAATAAAAATAAATCTAAGTCAAGTTTGCCATTGAAATGATAGGAAAAAACGGACACGGATCACAATCTTGTGTGCATCCGTGATTTTTCACAGACCCATTGACTTGAATGGGTCCGTGAACCATTGGCCGTGAAAAAAATAGGACAGGTCATATTTTTTTTCACGGCCAGGAAACACGGATCACGGATGCGGCTGCCAAACGGTGCATTTTCCGATTTTTCCACGGACCCATTGAAAGTCAATGGGTCCGTGAAAAAAAAAAAAATGAAAACGGCACAACGGCCACAGATGCACACAACGGTCGTGTGCATGAGGCCTTACAGGTATATTCCAATATAGAAAACCGACCAGAAGGAGTGAGTCAAATCTATTACAAATAATACTAATAGTACTAGAATAGTCCAAAAATAGCATAATTTTATTAGAAAATCACAAGAGGACACATGATTAACGCAAGTCACACAAAGACAATTGATACAGGTCACAATACATATTAAAAACCAAGGGGACAGATGGTGAACTGCCGGTACGTATGAATAAAGTGCATAAAACTTTCCAATTGGTCATCAATAAAAGGATATGTAATATCCACACACTATGGCTCAAAACTAACATAAATTACCTAAATGCATTATTTGTACAACAGATGCCAAAAAGTGGACGTGATAATACACACCACATTTGGCTAACTGAGGCAATGAGGTAAATAGAGTTGTAACCAGCACATAGAAAAAATACTGACCACACAATTATGGTATACCGTACAGCAACACCACCGGTCCACTCCCCAACGCACGTTTCGCGTACAGCTTTTTCAAGGGGTATGGCTCGCGTTGAGCCATAGTGTGTGGATATTACATATCCTTTCACTGATGACCAATTGGAAAGTTTTATGCACTTTATTCATACGTACCGGCAGTTCACCATCTGTCCCCTTGGTTTTTAATATGTATTGTGACCTGTATCAATTGTCTTGTGTGACTTGCGTTAAGCGTGTCCTCTTGTGATTTTCTAATAAAATTATGCTATTTTTGGACTATTCTAGTACTATTAGTATTATTTGTAATAGATTTGACTCACTCCTTCTGGTCGGTTTTCTATGCTTTAATTAGGGGTGGGCCCTGAACTTTGTTTGGGCTATATATAGGTTCCATATTCCAATGTAGGTAGTGCCTGCAGGTGGCAGCACTACATTGCAATATACAGCATATTCTGTTTGTCACTGGATTTATTTCTATCGAAGAAGATGGGTCGGCACTGTGGTTTGCACATGGTGCACGCGTCCAGGGAAGGCGTCCCACTAGTATACACTCACCTAAAGAATTATTCGGAACACCTGTTCAATTTCTCATTAATGCGATTATCTAGTCAACCAATCACATGGCAGTTGCTTCAATGCATGTAGGGTTGTGGTCCTGGTCAAGAAAATCTCCTGAACTCCAAACTGAATGTCAGATTGGGAAAGAAAGGTGGGCTACAACTGCAGAAGACTCCACCGGGTACCACACATCTCCACTACAAATAGGAAAAAGAGGCTACAATTTGCACGAGCTCACCAAAATTGGACTGTTGAAGACTGGAAAAATGTTGCCTGGTCTGATGAGTCTCGATTTCTGTTGAGACATTCAAATGGTAGAGTCCGAATTTGGCGTAAACAGAATGAGAACATATCCATCATGCCTTGTTACCACTGTGCAGGCTGGTGGTGATGGTGTGGGGGATGTTTTCTGGGCACACTTTAGGCCCCTTAGTGCCAATTGGCCATTGTTTAAATGCCACGGGCTACCTGAGCATTGTTTCTGACCATGTCCATCCCTTCATGACCACCATGTACCCATCCTCTGATGGCTACTTCCAGCAGGATAATGCACCATGTCACAAAGCTCGAATCATTTCAAATTGGTTTCTTGAACATGACAATGAGTTCACTGTACTAAAATGGCCCCCACAGTCACCAGATCTCAACCCAATAGAGCATCTTTGGGATGTGGTGGAACGGGAGCTTCGTGCCCTAGATGTGCATCCCTCAAATCTCCGTCAACTGCAAGATGCTATCCTATCAATATGGGCCAACATTTCTAAAGAATGCTATCAGCACCTTGTTGAATCAATGCCACGTAGAATTAAGGCAGTTCTGAAGGCAAAAGGGGGTCCAACACCGTATTAGTATGGTGTTCCTAATAATTCTTTAGGGGAGTGTATATCGAAGAAGGAACAGCACTCACTTTCTTAACGATATGAGGAGACTTTTATTCAAAGCAAAATAGAATCATCAGTGACTAGTTTCGGCTCAAGGCTCAGGTTTTTTCAAACTGCATTTATTTCTATTGATATACAAAAGTAGCAGTCTAACAACTCCATAAAGTTAGGCCCCAGTTGGCCTAAAAGAAAGTTTAAAAAAAAAACTTTTTTTTTTTTTTTATCATCAATCTTTCCCTAGAATAAAAGAAACAATTAAAAAAATAAACATCATAGGCACCGGCACGTACGAAAAACGCCTGAACTATTAACCCCAGGATCATTTTAGTTTTTTCCTCTCCACGTTCAAATAGACAGAACTTTTTGAATTTTCAGTTCATACAGCCATGTGAGGGATTTTTTGCTGGAGGTCTTATATTGGAAAACGGGGAAAAGATTCTGTGTGGGGTTCATTTGGAAAAAAATAAAGTTTTGGGGGTTTAGATATTACAGCATTCACTGTGCACTAAAAATTACATGACGTCCTTATTCTGTCACTCAATATGATTACAGCGGTCCCAAATTTGTATATAATAAAACATTTGAAAAAAAAAAACTAATCTTTTATTTGGTTTGCCATATCCCGATAGCCATAACTTTCATATTTCTGTCCATAGAGCTGCTTTTTTTTTTGGGACAAACTGTAGTTTTTATTGGTAAGATTTTAGGGGTGCCTACAATTTTTTGATCACTATTTTTTTTTGGGGGGGGGGGGGATAAGAGGACCAAAAACAAAATGGTGAATAACATGCTTTTATTTTTTCCTATCATGGCATACACTACGAAAGATATTTATATTTGAATAATTCAGACATTCAGGAGCAGTGATTCCCGTAATGTTTTTATATTTTTAGATGTAAAATTTGGAAAGGGGGGCGATTTAAACTGAACCTAAGATCTTTTGATCCCTTGTCCCAGTCACCATAATAGAAGTCTATTATGGTGAATGGGATGCCACTCAGCTTACCACGACAGACCTGAGAACCTCCGGCAGATTCCCAAAGTTCCACAATTTCACTGTGGCGGCTCCGATAGGAAGGCAGAGGGAGCCGCATCCCTCTGCCTAACCTCACAGATGCGGCTATCAGGGTGGCTGAAGGGGTTAAAATATAAATTTATCCCATACGGTGAACAGTGTAAGGGCTCTTTCACACTTGCGTTGTCCGGATCCGTTGTGTACTCCATTTGCCGGAATTACACGCCGGACCCGGAAAAACGCAAGTGAGCTGAAAGCATTTGAAGACGGATCCGTCTTCAAAATGCGTTCAGTGTTACTATGGCAGCCAGGACGCTATTAAAGTCCTGGTTGCCATAGTAGTAGTGGGGAGCGGGGGAGCAGTATACTTACCGTCCGTGTGGCTCTCGGGGCGCTCCAGAATGACGTCAGAGTGCCCCATGCGCATGGATGACGTGCCATGCGATCACGTCATCCATGCGCGTGGGGCGCCCTGACGTCATTCTGAAGCGCCCCGGGAGCCGCACGGATGGCAAGTATACTGCCTCCCCCGCTCCACACTACACTTTACCATGGCTGCCAGGACTTTAGCGTCCTGGCAGCCATGGTAACCATTCAGAAAAAGCTAAACGTCGGATCCGGCAATGCGCCGAAACGACGTTTAGCTTAAGGCCGGATCCGGATTAATGCCTTTCAATGGGCATTAATTCCGGATCCGGCCTTGCGGCAAGTGTTCAGGATTTTTGGTCGGAGCAAAAAGAGCAGCATGCGGCAGTATTTTCTCAGGCCAAAAAACGTTCCGGTCCGGAACTGAAGACATCCTGATGCATCCTGAACGGATTTCTCTCCATTCAGAATGCATGGGGATAATACTGATCAGGATTCTTCAGGCATAGAGCCCCGACGACGGAACTCTATGCCGGAAGAAAAGAACGCAAGTGTGAAAGAGTTGTCACTTCACCTCCCAAAAAATAAAAAAAAAGGGACCAAAAAGCCAAATAAATAAGTGACCAAAAAGCCAACATACAATCCATGGTATAAATAAAAACTACTGATCAACCTGCAAAAAAAGTACCCTCACAAAGCTTTGTAGACATAACTCTAAGAAGTTAAAAAGATAAGGGGGTCAAAATATGGCAATCAAAAGAAAGACATTTTTTTAAATTAAAGTATAAATACACAATAAAAATATATAAATGTTGTATCAACGCAATTGAACCGGTCTGCAGAATGAAGGTCACAGGTGAGTTTTAACGCATAGGAAACGCAGTAGAAACAAAACCAATAAAACTGTGGTGGAATTTTTCCATTTCACCAGATTTGGAATTCTAGCTTCCCATGACATTGTATGAAATAATAAATGGTGCTATTAGAAAGTACAACTTTTTCCACAAAAAAACAAACCATCAAATTGTCTATGTCAGTGGTGCCCAACCATTTTTCGTCTGAGGGTCGCACTAGACATGGTATAAATTTTGCAGTCCAGAACCAGGTAACTTTGCCAGAAAGAAATGCAAACACTGTAAGGGGGCACATCTGGGCATTACCCCAGTAAAGGGGGGCACATCTCTGGGTATTATTACTGTGAAGGTAACAACTCTGGGCATAGCAAGACTAAGGAATGGAATGCAGGAAACGCTTTAGAAATGCCTTGTGGTACAATATTATGAGTCCTCTCACACGGGCACCAGACATAGTAACCACATATTAAGGTAGGCACAGGTCCAATCACTTCCACCACTACCACCCTCGCCAGTCACATGCTCCATAGACCTCCTGCTCCCATCTGACTCGTACTCATGAGTGGCACAGTGTTATGGGGGGCTATGGGGTATATATGGGTGGCGCACTGTTATGGGGAATCTATGGGTGGCTCCATTTGCGACTAGACCCACCGCCGCAGTTAAAAACAGCAGCGGGCACAGGAGCTGATAGTTCTCTGCCCCGCCGCCGATGTTCTTCTTAGCAGCACAGTGGAGGAGTCTTTCCCTCCCCCCTGTGCTGCTGCTGCCGCCGCCGCCGCCAATAGGAAAAGAGACGGGAGGAGGAGGGGAGTGGCTGTGGCCACCAATGAAGATAACTGACCTGTTAATTCAAATAGCCGGCACCCAACCTCTGACAGGGAGCTGCGATCAGCGACAGTTGAGTTTACCCTTCAGGTGCGGTACCTGAGGGGTTAACTGCAGCGGATCGCAGCTCCCTGTCATAGAGGTCGGGTGCCGGCTATTTGATCCCGGCACCCGCCTCCTGTATTTGTATTAACAGGTCAGTTATTTTCATTGGTGGCG
This sequence comes from Bufo gargarizans, assembly GCF_014858855.1. NCBI lineage: Eukaryota > Metazoa > Chordata > Amphibia > Anura > Bufonidae > Bufo > Bufo gargarizans. The sequence goes on along the minus strand of NC_058082.1, from coordinate 335,876,964 downwards.
CAGTGTGCACCCCCCCCCCCCCCCCCTCATCCAATTGATCCCGTAGCTGCAGGTCGCCTGTTCTTTCTTCAGGAAATGTCAAAGGACCTGTGGTGACGTCACTGAGCTCATCACATGGTCCATTACCATGTTTGACAGGTCCTGAAGAAAGAACAGGAGACCGGCTGCTACGCGATCAATTGGAGGAGGCGAGTTCATTTTTTAACCCTCACCTCAATTGACCTTCTACTAAGCATTCTGTATTAAAGAATGTATTAAGTCACCAAAGTTACTTACAGAGGTTGTGGCAAGTTTTTAAAGGATTTGTCCAGATTTTCCTAAGCGATTGTGTATCCTCAGATCAGGCAATCACTAGCTTAGAAGCAGGAGGCCAACACACCGCATCCCCCCCTCATCATATGTTTGAGCGTAGCTTAAACTACATAGCCCTGTCCACTAGGTAGTGGACAGAGCTAATCACAGCTCATCATTGACTCCAAAGGGCAACGGTGGGTGTAGTAACAAGCTCCCTCCACTACACAGTTGATAGAGATGTGTAGTTCCGGCACCACAGCTACACCAGAACAGCCGATTGGTCATCAGTATCTGATCGATGGGGGTCCGACACCTGGGACCCCCGCTGATCATCCTTCTGACAAGTTTTCTTAAGTCAGTGACAACACTTTTGTTGGTCACGTGTCGTAGACGCAGCTCAACCCCATTCAAGTAAGGCCTCTTGCACACAAACATTTTCTTTTCCCGTTTCTGTTCCGTTTTTGCGGATTCCGTTTGCGGTCTGTATGCGGAACTAGGGCTGCAGTAAACAAATATTTTTGTAATCGAGGATTCTATCGATTATATTTCTCGATTCATCGAGTAATCTAATAAGAAAAAGCTACTTAAAATAACGTACGTAATTAGGTATGTATAAAGTTTAATGGTTTGAAGGGGTTAATAACTTTATACATGCCTAATGCCAAGGTGCTTCCATTAACCCCTCCAAACCAATAACTTTATACATGCCCATTGGGTTTGGAGGGGTTAATGGAAGCACCTTGGCATTAGGCATGTATAAAGTTATTGGTTTGAAGAGGTTAATGAAAGCACCTTGGAGGTGCCTTCATTAACCCCTCTCTAAACCAATAACTTTATACATGCCAAGGTGGTGCTTGCAGCCTCCATTAACCACTCTCTCTCTCCATCTGCCTCCCCCCCCAGCCTCTGATCTGCCTCCCCCCCCAGCCTCTGATCTGCCTGCCCCCTCTGGTAACGCAACCCCCCTCCCTCCCTCCCCAGTATTAATCATTGGTGGCAGTGGCCACAGGGTCCCCCTCCTCCCCCCCATCATTGGTGGCAGTGTCAGTTCCGATCGGAGCCCCAGCAGTGTAATGCTGGGGCTCCGATCGGTAACCATGGCAGCCACAGACAGAAGAAGGAGCGACCGGCGGCCACAGCGCACGCGAGTATAATGCGCTGCTCTCTGCTCACTAACATACCATGGCAGCCAGGACTTCAGTAGCGTCCTGGCTGCCATGGTAACCGATCGGAGCTGACACTGCCACCAATGATGGGGGGGAGGAGGGGGACCCTGTGGGATATGGCCGGCACATTCATTGGTGGCGCAGTAGCTACAGTCCCTCCCCTCCTCCTCCTACTCTGTCCTCATTGGTCTTCAGCGGCAGCCGCGCACAGTGGGGAGGGAGAGACTCCCTCCTCCTCCCTCCGCTGTGCCGGCCGGCTCAGTCCTGCCTCTCTGGCCTCCGGAGGACACGGAAGCGGTGAGTGAGACGCTTAATTTCACTCCCGCTCCGTGATCACGTGATGTAAACGATTCCTCGATGCAGGGAAACTGCATCGATGAATTTTTTGACTCGATTTAATTGAGTTATTCGAATAATCGTTTCAGCCCTATGCGGAACCATTCATTTCAATAGTTCCGCAGAGAAAACGGAATGTACACAAAATACTGAAAAAGCCATAAGGTCATATGCAAGAGGCCTAAATGGGACCGAACACAATACCAAGCACAGCCGCTATACAATGTATGGCACTGTGCTTGGTGGGCTGAGAGAAGGCTGATCAGCGGGGGTCCAGGGTGTCGAACCCCCACTGATCAGATACTGATGACCTGAGGATAGGTCATCAGTAGTAAAATCACAGGAAACCCTTTTAACTTATCTAGTCGACAAAAAATAAGGGATAAGTATCTGACCCTTGGTCGTCTGACTGCAGGAGTCCCTTTCCTTCCATTCTGTTCATTCTTTTTGGGACCACCAGGAGTACAACATTTGGCTATTTCCAGCAGAGAATGGAAGAACTGGCAATGTGCAAGTGCAAACGGCTGCTCCATTCCTACAGGGGAACGGATTCCAGAGGTCAGACCCCCACGATCAGATACTTATTCCCCATCATGTAAAAAGAGGAGAGATAAGGTAAAACTTGGAACAACATCTTTATTTTTAAATAGATTAGGGCTAAGTAATATCTAACCCGTAAAATGGTTACACAGATAGGCCTCTTTCACATGAGCGGATGCCGTGCAGGTAATCCGCTGCATGAAAGAGAGCCAAGCCCGGTTCCGGACAGCAGAGACACGGAGCAGTAACATGACTGATAATGCTCTGTGCCTCTGATCTTTTTACTACAATATCACGGTGACCACTTTATCTCACTGTGATTTTGTAGTAAAGAGATCACAGAGAGGCACAGAGCGTTATCAGTCATGTTACTGCTCCGTGTCTCTGCTGTCCGGAACGGGGCTTGGCTCTCTCACACTGCAGATTCCCCGCACGGCATCCACTCGTGTGAAACAGCCCTTAGGCCTCTTTCAAACGAGCATGATGGGTTGGCTCCGGATGCGTTCAGTGAAACTCGCACCATTTTGCAAGCAAGTTTAACCAGTTTTGTCTGCGATTGCGTTCAGTTGTTTCCACACGAGTGCAAGAACTTGCTTGCGGATGCAATGCGTTTTTAACTGAAGCCCTATTCACTTCTCTGGGGCCAGGGCTGCGTGAAAAAAAAAAACCCACAGAATATAGAACATGCTGCGTTTTTCACACAACGCAGAACTGCAGCACAGATCCAGTGCGGGCGCTATGCGTTCATATAACGCATTGCACCCGTGCGGAAAACTCGCTCGTGTGAAAGGGGCCTTAGTAGTCCTTTTATCAGTGACAAACTGACAGATTCTCCTCCTAAAAAGTATTTCTCACCTACCACCTGCCGGCTGAAAACCTCCAGCCATTCCAAAAATGTGCAGTGTGCATGTCAGTCCCCCGCTCCATTCACTTCTTTGATGCAGACATAGAAGTGAATGGAGTGGTAGACCAGCATTCACATTACTGCTCCATTCTGACCCTTCCCTCTGGGCTTTGTTTCTTTGGCTCCAGTGATGACATCCCTGCATATGCCACAAGACCACTGCAGCCAATTAGTGGCCTCAGAGGTCATGTGCCATATACTGCTAGGGACACAGCAAGGTCAGATGTATACGGGCACATCCTCACGTCAGTCAAGAAGATGGCATGATGGCTGCAGCAACAGGGAGGACTGGAGTGGCAGTAGGGGAAGAAATAGGCGAGTATATGTTAATTTACAATAAATCTTGCCTTGGCTGACAACCCCTTTAATGCATCGATATTAGATCACCCCATTACCCAGACACAAGAATACTCCAGAGCCCCTTAGGCCTCCTGCACACAAACGTGTGCTTCTCGTGGCCGTACTGCGAACCACATTTGCGGATCCACAATACACGGGCGCCGTTCCGTGGCCATTCCGCATCACAGATGCAGACCCATGCACTTCAATGGGTCCGCAAATCCGGAGATGCAGAATGGAAGCACGGAACAGAACCCTACGGAAGCACTACGGAGGGCTTCCGTGGGGTTACGTCCCGTACTTCCGTTCCGCAAAAAGATAGAACATGTTCTATCTTTTCGCGGAACGGGCGGATTGCGGACCCATTAAGGTGAATGGATCTGCAATCCGCTGTGGCGGGCTCACGGTGGGTGTTCTGCATTGGGGCCTGCATTTTGCCGGCCGCAGCACAACCACGGGGCGCACACGTTCATGTGGATCTCCTGGTTACCTTCTCCCACATGAAACTTTGAAAAGCTGCTACTATTTTACCAGACACGGAATCAATTATCATTCCTGAAGATGTTAGGCACAAGGAGGACACCTGGTGCCAAGTCTCATCCTTGCATTTGATGCCAGTACGACTTTTTTTTCTGTGTCCGTAAAAAGAAAAAAATATATATAAGTCCATGATTTTTTTTAAGCTAGTGGTACTCGACTAGATATTTTTGGGTGGTAATTCTCATCAAGTTACAGATCACAGTGAATGCTGGTAATGAGTTCTTATCAGTATATTAAAGGGGTTGTCCGTACATACCCCGCTCCCTTGCATCCGTGTCGCCTCTGAAGCCTGCACAGCCACCGCTGCATCGACCCGTCACGTGGATGAGCATGACGATACTAGGGAGTAACGTCCCAGTCACCGCCTGCCATCCACGCAATGGGGAAATGCAACTCCGACCGTGCGGGCTTCAGAAGTGACACAAGTACAGGGGAGCAGGGCAAGTATATTCTGCATGACGGGCCTGGGCTTAAAGCTATAGACTTGCATTACTTTAGAATTTTTATCATTTATTTGTCCAAAAAACGTTTGCCATCCATGATTTTGGGATAAGTTGTCCTGAAAAAAAATACGACAAATTCTGGTTGGCAACCTTGTGAAGCCCTCAATGGAAATATATGTGGGCAATACCCATCTGGATCACATTCATAAACCACTGTCCTGGCACAACATGGGAGTAACTTGGCATTATTGGTAACTGTAAAGTCCTTCCCTAGTATAATACATGCATAGGACACAATTGGGCATCAGTCACACACAGAAGGCACCTTCCTCTGCCACCTCATGTCTATTATGACATCCGAGTGCCCACAGCCTGACGGCCAGTTTCTCCTGACTAGAAGACATCTGAGCCCATCTTCCACAGACTTGGTGGTTCGTGTCGCCACAACGTAAACAAGTTCTCCAGCAAGCCGCCTAGATGAGAAGAGACTTGGCGCTCTCCTGCACACAGCATGCCGGCCCGGATAGTCAGCCTTCAAGCAGGCCAGGAAGAAAGAGCCGAGAGGCCTCCACGGTGTTCCCGGGCTGCCTTACCGCCGTCTAGTCTCAGCCTCCCCTGTGATTCCCCTGAAAATAGACAAGCGGATGTACCCACCGGATCTTGGCAAGGACGACGACCTCGACCAGCCGTCTGCAGCAGCTACAGAAGAGTTCCTGGGGATACCGCTAATAATCCGGCCCCGGTGGATGCGCTTTTTACCTCAGATTTCCAGCATAGAACAATTGAGTCAGGGGCTGCCTGCTGGATGTGGCAGATTATCTCCACCACAGTAGAATGTGGGAGTCAGGCGGCGGCGCCCTAGAGGCGGCAGCTGGTACTGCAGGGAGAGTGAGGAGGCGGGAGACCCGGGAAGATCCGCTGAAAGGCTCCCGTAGTTCGCACGATTATGACGCGCTTAAAGGGAATCTGTCACTAGCAATTTACCCCATTTTTTTTCTTCATGAATCCATGTTTAACACAGTACCTGTTTTCCATCTGTGTTGTTCTTTTGATTGTGAGTCTTGTCATTTCTTCAAAAAATCGATTCTTCTGATATGTAAATGACGCTGTAAGGAGCCCAGAGGGGCGTTGGGTGCCCAGGAACGCCCCTCTGAAGTGCCGTGCCCGCCTAAGTTTGAAAACTAATAACGCTTCCCAGTTCATCTAAATCGCCTCCCAGAGGCGCGGCTAAGTGCTCAACACCCCACCATGGAACCATTCATTTCAATGGGTCAGCAAAAAAAAAAAAAAAGGTACTCCGTATGCCTTTCGTTCCGTTCAAAGATAGAACATGTACCGTTCTATTAGGGGCCAGCTGTTCCGTCCCGCAAAGACGGAATTGCACACAGACTTCATCCGTATTTTTGGCGGACCGCAAAATACTGAAAAAGCCATATGGTCGTGTGCAATAGGCCAAAGGGCTCATGCACACGCCCATATGTATTTTCCGTGTGCATTCTGTATTTTGCAGAACGGAACAGCTTGCCCCTAATAGAACAGTACTATCCTTATCCGTAATGCGGACAATAATGTTCTATTTTTTTTGCGGAACGGACATACAGAAACGGATTGCACACGGAGTAACTTCAGTTTTTTTTTTTTTTGTGGACCCATTGAAATTAGTGTTCTGCATGAATATTCGAATTGTGAAGTTTAATCGCGAATATCGCCACTTCGAGAATTCACAAATATTTAGAATATGGTTCTATATATTCGTATTCGCGAAAAATTTTATCGCAAATATATTACATTGCTGATTTTCTCAACTAAGTAAATAACGACTGGAGATCTCGGACTTGCACATTTTCGGCCAACAATTCGCGAAATATTGCAAATTAAAATTTCGCCTATGCCGCTTATCACTAATTGAAATAAATGGTTTTGCATACGGTCCGCAAAAGAAAGGAACAGACATGGAGAAAATACGTTCAAGTGCATTAGCCCTAATGGTGTGTTCACACTACCATATGTATTTTGCAGTCCGCAAAATGCGGATCAGGAAAAAACTACTTGCAAAATGGACAAGTATAGGACATGTGTTATTTTTTGGGTGGGCTACAGAACGGACATATGGATGCAGACAGCATATAGTGCGCAGTCCTAATTTTTTGCAGACCCATCAAAATGAATGGGTCTGCATCCTATCCGCAAAAATTGCGGATTGGAAACGGACCAAAAATATGGTTGTGTGAATGCATCCTAAGGGCTCATGCACACGACCGTATGTATTTTGCGGTCCGCAAAAAATGGACCAGCAAAAAATACGGTATGCATTTTGCAGAACGGAACAGCTGGGCCCTAATAGAACAGTCCTATCCTTGTCCATAATGTGGACAATAATAGAACATGTATTTTTTTGCGGAATGGACATACGGAAATAGAAAGCACACAGAGTAACTTCCGTTTTTTTTGGGGACCCATTGAAATTAATGGTTCTGCATACAGTCCGCTAAAAAATTTAAAATGGAATGGACACGGAAAGAAAATATGTTCGTGTGCATGAGGCCTAAAACAAATGCTCAAGATGTTGGTCAAGTCTTGTTGGATGTGACTGGGAACTGTATTTCCTGTTTGCTTACCGAGAGGTTCCCTAGGCCTTGATGGGGGTCTCCCCTTTTGAGCTTCTGTATGGATGTACAGGGACCCCTAGATTTGGTAAAGGAATCCTGGGAAAGAGAATCGGGTATGCCAAAGGTATCTGTCATAGACTATATCATGAGGTTTAGGCCTCTTTCACACGGGCGTCAGATTTTTTGCCCGGATAAGAGGCGGGTGCGTTGTGGGAAAATGCACGATTTTTCCACGCGAGTGCAAAACATTGTAATGCGTTTTGCACTCGCGTGAGAAAAATCGCGCATGTTTGGGATTGATGTTCTGAAGATTGTATTATTTTCCCTTATGACATGATTATAAGGGAAAATAATAGCATTCTGAAAACAGAATGCATAGTACAATAGGGCTGGAGGGGTTAAAAAAAAAAAGTTAACTCACCTTCTCCTCTTGATCGCATAGTTCCCGGTCTCTTTACTTCTTGAATGAGCTGTGGGCTAAATGACCTGTGGTGACGTCGGATCACATGCTCTATCACCACGGTGATTGGAGCATGTGATCTGACGTCACCACAGGTCCTTTAGCCCACAGCTCATCATTAAGTAAAGAAGAGACCGGGAACTACGCGATCAAGAGGAGAAGGGGAGTTAACTTTTTTTATTTTATTTTTAACCCCTCCAGCACTATTATACTATGCATTCTGTATTCAGAATGCTATTATTTTCCCTTATAACCATGTTATAAGGGAAAATAATACAGTGAATAGACTGTCACCTAGAACCCATGCGTGAAAATCGCACCGCATCCGCACTTGCTTGCGGATGCTATGCGATTTTCACGCACCGCTTTCACTTCTATGGGGCCTGCGTCGCGTGAAAATCGCACAATATAAAGCATGCTGCGATTTTCACTCAACGCACAAGTGATGCGTGAAAATCAACGCCCATGTGCATAGCCCCATAGAAATGAATGGGTCAGGATTCAGTGCGGTTGCAATACGTTCACCTCACGCATTGCACCCGCACGGAAAACTCGCCCGTGTGAAAGGGGCCTTAGAGACGAAATGCAAACCCTGACTGAGCTGGTACATGAAAGCATGGTGTGGGCCCAAGCCACTCAAAAGTAATGGTATGACCGTAATCCTAGATTGAAGGTTTATGACGTGAGCAAGAAGGTGTGGGAACTAGTTACCCTGAGCCAAAATAAGGCTACTTTCACACTAGCGTTCGTCGGTCCGCTCGTGAGCTCCGTTTGAAGGAGCTCACGAGCGGACCCGAACGCCTCCGTCCAGCCCTGATGCAGTCTGAATGGAGCGGATCCGCTCAGACTGCATCAGTCTGGCGGCATTCAGCCTCCGATCCGCTCGCCTCCGCACAGCCAGGCGGACAGCTGAACGCTGCTTGCAGCGTTCAGCTGTCCGCCTGGCCGTGCGGAGGCGAGCGGATCCGTTCAGACTTACAATGTAAGTCAATGGGAACGGATCCGCTTGAAGATGACACCATATGGCTCAATCTTCAAGCGGATCCGTCCCCCATTGACTTTACATTGAAAGTCTGAACGGATCCGCTCAGGCATCTTGCGCACTTAGAAATTTTTCTAAGTTATTAATGCAGACGGATCCGTACTGAACGGAGCCTCCGTCTGCATTAATATGATCGGATCCGTTCAGAACGGATCCGATCAAGCGCTAGTGTGAAAGTAGCCTTAGCTGCAGGCTGCGTGGGAAGGGCCATACATTGTCTACCAATGCTTAAATTATGTTAATTATGTGGTCACCATAGATTTGGGAAGTGGAGAGATCCAAGAAATATTCCATGTCAACATGATCAAGGATCATAATGACAGGGAAGCATGCACCTTGCTAGTGTGTATTTTTACCCGAGGAGAGGGAAAATGAGATGCTTTTAAATCTAGTAGCTGCAGTGCAAGAGATGGGGTCTGTTGAGCTACGGCTCAGTTCCTAACTATTGTGGATTTGAGTGGGATTGGCATATTTCCATGTCAAAGGATCGATCTGCCTTTATTACCCCTTTTGGTTTGCATTAATCCAATGGTAATGTTTTTTGGCATAAAAATTGCCACAGAAACTTTTCAGAGCTTGGATTATCAACTGCTTGAGGGACTCTAAGAATTTGCAGTATCTTACCTGGGAAGAACACCTGATATTCCTGTCGCAGGTGCTCAGGCAGATCCAGACAACAGGCCTGACAATCAAGTCTGGGAAGTGTCACCCTAAGTTCAGACCTGAGAGTTTTACAGTGCGTTCCTAAGCGCTGTAAAACGCTCAACACGGAGAAACCAATGATTCCCTATGGGAATGGTTCTCACCTGGGCGTTTTACAGCGCGTTTCAGAACGCTCAGGTCTGAACCCCCTGTCAGGCATGACAGAGGTGCAGTAGGTGGGTGGGGGACCTCTGAAGCCAAAGCCTGGTAATGTAGATGCTATCTCATACTGGTCCACCCCAAAGATGAAAAAACAGGTTATGTCCTTTGTGGGTACTGCTGGATACTATAGGATGTTTGGCCTTAATTACATCTTCCTAGCTAGACCCCCTGAGTGACCTAAACAAGAAACTGCTGCCTCAGATGGTCACTTGGACAGTGGACTGTAAGGCCTCTTTCACACGGGCGCCGCGTGTGGGGGCCGGATAGGATGCGGGTGCAACGCGGGAAAATGTGCAATTTTTTTAACCCCCCCATCCCTATTTTACTAAGCATTCTGTATTAAGAATGCTATTATTTTCCCTTATAACCATGTTATAAGGGAAAATATTAATGATCGGGTCTCCATCCCGATTGTCACCCAGAAACCATGCGTGAAAATCGCAACGCATCCCTACTTGCTTGCAGATGCTTGCGATTTTCATGCAGCCCTATTCACTTCCATGGGGCCTGCGTTGTGTGAAAACCGCACAATATAGAGCATGCTGCGATTTTCACGCAGCGCACAAGTGATGCGTGAAAATCACCGCTCGTGTGCACAGCCCCATATAAATGAATGGTTTATATGTATAGGCGTACAACAGCTAGGAAAGCATAAAGAAAGCGCACCATAGGGTAGTATATTCCAGTTAATTGTGGCAGGTTGATAGAACTAAAAAAATAGAGGCTCACCTTAAAGAGTTGTGCTATCAATAGGCACAACTCTATTGTAGGTTTAGCACTTTTGTGCAAACTTGTGAGTCCACTTGTCGGTTTATGCTGCCGTAGGTAGTAGCCAAAGGTTCCGGAGAGGATGCCCAATTTTCTCCTAAAGACAAAGTAGTAGCGGTATCAGGATACAATCAAGGCGCAAAATCGCAGCTCCGTGTGAAAGGCAGGGTGCCGGCAATGTGATTCTGCTCCCTGCACCTACTATTATTCCTTGGCTCCACTCCGTTCGCCGGCTGTGCCCCAGTTACAGTTTCCTGCTCCGTATGCCAATTACTACTATTGGAGCGATGGGGAGGAGACATCAGCTTCTCTCCTGGGCGTTCTGAACGGAGCGGCCCCCAGAAATAATAGTAGGTGCAGGGAGATCCCGGGGCACCGCTCTATGTAGCCTGGTAACTTAACAAAGTCGAAACCCATAAAAAAAAAGGCTCCCTATCATTGGTGGCGCAGTGCGCCCGCCCCTCCTCCGCCCCTCTCCCCCCATTGGTAGCATCTGCAGCAGTGGCACAGGGGGGAGGGAGAGACTGCTTCCTTCTCCCCTGTGCTGCTGAGGGAACATGAGCGCGCTCATGTTCAGAGATACTAGACTGCGCAGTATTGATTGGGTATCGAAATTTCGATACCCGCAACAACCCTACACATGACCTGTTCTGTTTACGATGAGGATGGAATATAACTAGATCAGGGCCATTGTCAATGCTCATTTTTAACTTTAATATTTAAAAATAAGCCTCTCCTCAAGAATCCTAAATAGAAACTGTGGTTTTCTCACCATTTTGATATTTAAATAAGGTTTATGTAATTCTTGGGAGCTCAGGTGGAAACACCCCTGCCCCTGGGCAGTCCCATGATGCTTTTCTGTGTTCTGACTATAAATACTTGTATTCAGTGCCACTTCAGGCATTGAGTCTTTTTGAACCTGATGAAGGGGTCCTGAGTACCCCGAAACGAGCTGTTTTGTTTTATTTGACATAAAAAAGAAAAAACTCAATAAAGAAGAAGATTCTTTTCTTCATGCGAGTGTCCTGGCCGGTGTATTTTGCGCCTTGATTGTATCCTGATACCGCTACTATAGAAATGAATGGGTCCGGATTCAGAGCGGGTGCAATGCGCTCACCTCACGCATTGCACCCACGTAGAAAACTCGCCAGTGTGAAAGAGGCCTAAGCGTTCATTTACAGCGCTAAAAACTGCCCTTTCCAGTTTTGCAAGATTTTATCCAAAGGTTTGTGGTACAGACAGATGCCAGTGCCAATGGTCTGGATGCAGTTCTCAGGTAAAATTCAAGTGAGGACAAACACCCGATTATGTGTTTGAGTAGGAAAGTGAACATGCAAATGTCAATGATTTATCCAGTCAGGAGCAAGCTATGGAGATGAGCTTGGGAGATGATTTGGGTATGTCTGGGTCGGTAAAAATATTGTGTAAAACTTGCCGGTCACATTCTCATTGATACCTACAAGAAGTTTTGGCGCAAAGTAGAATTATGCCATACAATTTTCCACTTTGTGCATGTCATTTGCTAGCCACCTGTCACATGACTAAGGTCCCTTTCACACGAGCGTGATTTCCGCGCAGGTGCAGTGCGTGACGTGAACGCATAGCACCCGCACTGAATCCTGACCCATTCATTTCAATGGGGCTGTGTACATGAGCGTTTTTTTTCATGCATCACTTCTGCAATGCTTTGAAATCGCAGCATGTTCTATATTCTGCGTTTGTAACGCAGGACAGGCCCCATAGAAGTGAATGGGGCTGCGTGAAAAACGCATTGCATCCGCAAGCAAGTGCAGGTGCGATGCGTTTTTCACTAATGGTTGCTAAGAGACGTTGTTTGTAAACATTCAGTTTTTTATCCCGCGCGTGAAAAACGCATCAAAACTAGAGATGAGCGAACTTCTGTTTTAAGTTCGGCGTCTAAAGTTCGGGGGCGGGTTAGCGGAGAATCCCGATCTGGAACCGGATATGGATTCCGACTTCCGTTGTGGTCCGTGGTAGCGGAATCAATAATGGCCGATTATTGATTCCGCTACCACGGACCACAACGGAAGTCGGAATCCATATCCGGTTCCAGATCGGGATTCTCCGCTAACCCGCCCCCGAACTTTAGACGCCGAACTTAAAACAGAAGTTCGCTCATCTCTAATCAAAACGCATTGCACCCGCGCGGAAAAAACTGAACAACTAAACGCAATCGCAGACAAAACTGACTTGTTTTAGTGCCAAAAGCGCAGCATTTTCACTGAACGCACCCTGAACGCATCCGGATCAAATCCGTCACGCCCGTATGAAACCAGCCTAAGAGTAGGGTGAAGGTAGCTGGCTGAAATCACACATGGTCAAATCCCAGAGATACACCTAGTTCGTAGATACACCAACTTTCTGCTGTTGTCTCAGCGTGGATCCCTCACTGATCTAACTAGTTTGCAATTCATTATTTTATCCCTATTTTATATCTGTACTGCTTGCTTTTTTGTATGTCCTTTTTTGTTATCCTTTTGTGACCTTTTAGCACTGTACCTTTTTGTGTATTAAATCTTAACTGTAAAGTCATTCCGTTGTTTGTGTTACGATTGAAGGGTAGTGTGCTAGAGGTTGTCTGTCGTATGCTAGAACTAACTCATTGTGTTCATGTGAGTGCTATGCGTCTGTAACCCGGGATGTCCCTCCAGCCGATGGATGGGTGGTGACAGCTAGGGCTGAAACGATTACTCGATTTAATTTTTGCATCGAGGATTCGTTTGTGTTATGTGACCATGGAGCGGGAGTGAAGCGCTTGCTATTACTCACCGCTCCGTGGTCACCCGCCGGCCTGCAACGCGCTGTACTGGATCCTGACCCGACGCTGTATGCTGAGTGGCTGGCAGCGGAGGAGGCGGGGCGCGAGTGGCGGTACAGATCAGAACTGCTGGTTATCGGCGGAAGGCTGGTAAGTGGCTGTATGTGTGGAGGCGCACTGTGTGATTAGTGCTCGCCATGTGTGTCCCAGCACGGAGAACCCCTATGATAACACGTTTACCACCCAGTGGTGGAGCATGGACTTCTAGTTAGAGCTGTGTCACCTGTGCCGGAATGGCCAGAGGATGATAGGGGTAGTAGTGCTCACTGGCCTTGTTTATAGGGGCTGATGATTGGCAGCATAGGGTGTTAGAGCACCCCCTGTCGTTAGTGGCTGGTTCAGGGTGGTTTGGGTTTTGTTTCCTTTTAGTCTCTGATGTGGGTATATCCCTGCACTGTGGCATCACTGTGCACACTATCCCTGCACTGTGACATCACTGTGCACACTATCCCTGCACTGTGACATCACCGAACACACTATCTCTGCACTGTGACATCACCGAGCGCACTATCCCTGCACTGTGACATCACTGAACGCACTATCCCTGCACTGTGACATCACTGAACGCACTATCCCTGCACTGTGGCATCACTGAACGCACTATCCCTGCACTGTGACATCATCCCTGCACTGTGACATCACCGAACACACTATCCCTGCACTGTGACACCATCCCTGCACTGTGACATCACCGAGCGCACTATCCCTGCACTGTGACATCACCGAGCGCACTATCCCTGCACTGTGACATCACGAGCACACTATCCCTGCACTGTGACATCACCGAGCACACTATCCCTGCACTGTGACATCACCGAGCCCACTATCCCTGCACTGTGACATCACCGAGCCCACTATCCCTGCACTGTGACATCACCGAGCCCACTATCCCTGCACTGTGACATCACCGAACACACTATCTCTGCACTGTGACATCACCGAACGCACTAGCCCTGCACTGTGACATCACCGAGCGCACTATCCCTGCACTGTGACATCACTGAACGCACTATCCCTGCACTGTGACATCACTGAACGCACTATCCCTGCACTGTGGCATCACTGAACGCACTATCCCTGCACTGTGGCATCACTGAACGCACTATCCCTGCACTGTGACATCATCCCTGCACTGTGACATCACCGAACACACTATCCCTGCACTGTGACATCATCCCTGCACTGTGACATCACCGAACACACTATCCCTGCACTGTGACATCACCGAGCACACTATCCCTGCACTGTGACATCACCGAGCGCACTATCCCTGCACTGTGACATCACGAGCACACTATCCCTGCACTGTGACATCACCGAGCGCACTATCCCTGCACTGTGACATCACCGGGCGCACTATCCCTGCACTGTGACATCACCGGGCGCACTATCCCTGCACTGTGACATCACCGAGCGCACTATCCCTGCACTGTGACATCACCGAGCCCACTATCCCTGCACTGTGACATCACCGAGCCCACTATCCCTGCACTGTGACATCACCGAGCCCACTATCCCTGCACTGTGACATCACCGAGCCCACTATCCCTGCACTGTGACATCACCGAGCCCACTATCCCTGCACTGTGACATCACCGAGCCCACTATCCCTGCACTGTGACATCACCGAGCCCACTATCCCTGCACTGTGACATCACCGAGCGCACTATCCCTGCACTGTGACATCACCGAGCGCACTATCCCTGCACTGTGACATCACCGAGCGCACTATCCCTGCACTGTGACATCACCGAGCGCACTATCCCTGCACTGTGACATCACCGAGCGCACTATCCCTGCACTGTGACATCACCGAGCGCACTATCCCTGCACTGTGACATCACCGAGCGCACTATCCCTGCACTGTGACATAACCGAGCGCACTATCCCTGCACTGTGACATCACCGAGCGCACTATCCCTGCACTGTGACATCACCGAGCGCACTATCCCTGCACTGTGACATCACCGAGCGCACTATCCCTGCACTGTGACATCACCGAGCGCACTATCCCTGCACTGTGACATCACGAGCGCACTATCCCTGCACTGTGACATCACCGAGCGCACTATCCCTGCACTGTGACATCACCGAGCCCACTATCCCTGCACTGTGACATCACCGAGCCCACTATCCCTGCACTGTGACATCACCGAGCCCACTATCCCTGCACTGTGACATCACCGAGCGCACTATCCCTGCACTGTGACATCACCGAGCGCACTATCCCTGCACTGTGACATCACCGAGCGCACTATCCCTGCACTGTGACATCACCGAGCGCACTATCCCTGCACTGTGACATCACCGAGCGCACTATCCCTGCACTGTGACATCACCGAGCGCACTATCCCTGCACTGTGACATCACCGAGCGCACTATCCCTGCACTGTGACATCACCGAGCGCACTATCCCTGCACTGTGACATCACCGAGCGCACTATCCCTGCACTGTGACATCACCGAGCGCACTATCCCTGCACTGTGACATCACCGAGCGCACTATCCCTGCACTGTGACATCACCGAGCGCACTATCCCTGCACTGTGACATCACCGAGCGCACTATCCCTGCACTGTGACATCACCGAGCGCACTATCCCTGCACTGTGACATCACCGAGCGCACTATCCCTGCACTGTGACATCACCGAGCGCACTATCCCTGCACTGTGACATCACCGAGCGCACTATCCCTGCTGAGCTGATGGCACAAGGGGAGAGAGCTGATGGCACTGGGGGAGAACGAAGGGCGTTGGGGACTGATGGCAGGGGGTCTGGTGAGTTTTTATATAGGAAAACAGTCTATTAATTCATTTTTTCTTATTAGAATACTCGATTTCTAAAATAATCGTTTACTGCAGCCCTAGTGACAGCGTTGTGTGTGGATGTCTTTGCGGGGCGATTAACTCATTCGTTGCAAATGCGAAAATGGATGTCCCCTTACAGTCACATCCAAGGTCACGGGTGCAATGAATGCCAGAGTGCCCCTTGTGGCCTGTCGTATTGCATATGTGCTGTTCGTGACAATAGGCTATCACTTAAAAAATCTGGACAACCGCTTTAAACTGATCCACACCACATAAAAATCCACAGTGGAAATTAACCTGTGGTGCAGATATTAAAGAGGTTGTCTCACTTCAGCAAATGGCATTTATCATGTAGAGAAAGTAAATACAAGGCACTTACTAATGTATTGTGATTGTCCATATTGCCTCCTTTGCTGGCTGGATTCATTTTTCCATCAGATTATATGCACTGCTCGTTTCTATGGTTACGACCACCCTGCAATCCATCAGCGGTGGTCGTATTTGCACAATACAGGAAAGTGTAGGCCTCTCTGGTGGCTGGGGCTGCAGGAGTATGCATAGCCCATAGCCCGTTGGCATACGGAGCAGGAGACTCCGTAACTGTAACTGGGGCACAGCGGGCGAACGGAGCGGCGCCAAGGAATAATAGTAGGTGCAGGGAGATCCCGGGGGCCGCTTTATGTCGCCTGGTAACTTAACTAAGTCCAAACCCACGAAAGGTAGTCTTTAACTTTTAATACAGGAGGCAGGTGCCGGCAGCAGAATCACATTGCCGGCACCCTGCCTTTCACAGGGAGCTGTGATCAGCGGCAGTTAACCCTTCAGGTGCAGCACCTGAGGGGTTAACTGCCGCTGATTTGCTGCCAGTACCCGCCTCCTGTATTAAAGGTTAATTATCATTGGTGCCACAGTGTGCCCCCCCCCCAGTATTAAAATCATTGATGGCGCAGTGTGCCCGCCCCCCCCCCTCAGCCCCCCCCAGTCTTAAAATCTAAAATCATTGGTGGCTCAGTGCCCCCTCAACCCCCCAGTATTAAAATCATTGGTGGCAGTGGCCACAGGGTCCCCTGCTCTTCATTGGTGGCAGTGGCAGCTTCTGATCGGAGCCCCAGCAGTGTAAGCATGGGGCTCCAATAATTTACCATGGCAGCCAGGACGCTAGTGAAGCCCTGGCTGCCATAGTCGGCTCCCTGATGCTGTGTGCACAGGGCAGTAGGGAGAGTGTGAAGTCCTATTCACCCTGATAGAGCTCTAGCTGGTTGGGGACATAGACAGCGCCAATCGGTTTCTTCAGCACCAGGGATGCGCACCACTTGACTGCAGCACATGCGGTCACGTGAGGCGCACCCGAACACTGGCTGGATCGCAGCCCCGAAGCAGCGTGCTCAAGTGCTATGGTGATGGACCATGTGACTGCAACCCAGCGGTCACATGACCTGTTCTGTTTACAATGAGGATGGAATATAACTAGATCAGGGCCATTGTCAATGCTCATTTTTAACTTTAATATATAAAAATAAGCCTCTCCTCAAGAATCCTAAATAGAAACTGTGGTTTTCTCACCATTTTGATATTTAGATAAGGTTTATGTAAATCTTGGGAGCTCAGGTGGAAACACCCCTGCCCCTGGGCAGTCCCATGATGCTTTTCTGTGTTCTGACTATAAATACCTGTAATCAGTGCCACTGTATATATTCTCTTTTCTGAATAACTTTGTAAAACTACAATATAAACCAAACATATGTGTCAGTACATAAAACATAATACAGCAGCCTCACTCCATCAGTGAGAGTACTCACAGACAATTCCACCATAAATCCAGGAATAGATCAAGAGCTCCTCTGCATGCAGTCTGCTAGATCCAGGAGCAGTCATGAAATGGAGGAAATACAGTTCCAGGTTAAAGGTTTCTGACTTGTAAAGTTCTGGCAAAGTAGAAACTAACTTTGACCACTAGATGGCAGCAACGTCAAACATAACATTTCAGTATAATCTTTACAGCACATTACATACATTTATTATGCACAAAATGCGCAGAACAACTTTGTCTATATGATAAATGCCATTTGCTGAGGTGAGACAACCCCTTTAAATCTGCAACCATGTCAGCTTATGCTCCAGATTGTCATTGCGGATTTCACCCTTTGCAATGAAAACACTGCAAATGTCAAATACACATTTCCTCAACTAAATCTGCAACAATAAGTTTTAGAGTATCTGCACACAAATGCTGATAAACTTGCAGAAGATCAGCACAAATTCCTATGCAGATCTCTGCGTTTCTGCACCAAAAGCCACATGTGTTTACTTGCAGTTTTTGGTGCGGATTTGAAGCGGTTTACCACCCTTCCATTGAAACGGTGTAAATTCACACCAAAATTGCAAACATAATTGACAGGCTACTGATTGCTAAATGTGCAAGGCAAGTAATTTTCCGCAGATAATGAAGCGAAGTGTACATGAGATTTGTCTAATGTCATACATTTTGCTAATTGTATTATGCTGTGGCTTTTCTGACTGAGAATCGATATGGAAAACGCGCGTAATATGCAATGTGTGCAGATAACCTTAATCTGCAATGGATTCCAACAGAAAATATGCAACCTTTAAAGTCCAATGTGAATATACCCTAAATGATATGGCAGCTTTGGTCTTAAAGCTACCTGTCCTAGAATGCGACGAGGACTGGTTGCCTCCACTTGCAGAGCTGCCTAAGGGTCCATTCACACGTCCGCAAAATGGGTCCGCATTTTCTATGAGAGTGCCGGCGATGTGCGGTCCGCAAAATGCAGAGCGCACATTGCTGATATCTGTATTTTGCAGATCTGCTAAACACATACGGATGTGTGAATGGACCCTAAGGGTTGAGGGCTGGTTTTCACTACACATTACACTCTGGCACTTGCATATACTACCTAATGCTCAGTCATGATGGTATATCATAGACAGGATCACATTACCATGTATTGTAGAGCAGTGTAGTGCATAGTTAGGCCCTGCCCCCTCACCCCCTGGGCATATACTCATCTTCTAGGACAGGTTGCTGGTGACCATTTTCCCAGAGAACCCCTTTTTTTTTTATCATTGTCACATTTTTAAATCCATATCTTTTTATTTTTCTGTCAATGTATGACAGCTTGTTTAGCTTGGGATGAATTGTGTTTTACAATGGCACTATTTTGGGGGGCATTTAAATTATTGACTGCATTTTATTAACTACTTTTTCACAATAAAAAAAAAATCACTTGTTTTATGTTCCTGCAGTGAGCCCACTCAGAGGATAGGAGTGGTAGTAACCCTGATGAAGTGTTGTGTCATGGTGTACCCACTCAGGCTTCCTGGGGGTCGGTGCAGTGAAAATGTAGTATTGAATAATGAGGAAAGAATTAAATGCATAGCAACAGGATTTGAGTGCAATCTTTTCTGGAACCAGTAAAGATTGTGGCAGGATGGCTGCAATTTAGCATTTAGTTTGTACTGGCCTACTAAAGTTCTGGGTGATGGGTGTTTTAGTCGTAGTTCCTCACCTCACAGCAGTGTCTTTAAATTCTGGAGCCAGAGACAAAAGTAAAAAGAGCAAGCCAAAACAATTTTTTTTTTTTATTGTTGCTGTATATTATTGAAGGGAAAATCCCAACACTGCAGAGTGCACGCTAGCGGTGCGGTCCACAAATCATGTCACAAGGGCAAATATATATTCAATGGAGAAAAAAGTAGAGAAATAGTACAGCAAGATATGCAACATATAAGTCAAGTCCCTAATAGGTAATATGTGGAAGACTACAGTGACACAATCCAATTCTAAATAACAGCCCTTGATAAATAACTAATAACATTGAAATGGTCACTATATATCCTTAATAAAGTGCCACATATCTTAATATGAGGAAAGCACACTATCTATTGTGATAATCTAGAAAGTGTATGGATAAAAAAAAAATCCCCAAAACAGAAAAGTAGTAGAAGGAAAGCCTAAGATAAAAGGAAATCCAAGAAACACATACCCTGCGACATGATGATGTGGCATCACACCGCTAGACCAGAGAGTCCACCTCGACGTGCGTTTCACCTGCTGGCTTAGTTAAATTCCCAAGGATTTGCTTGAGTTCTTGATGAAAGTGATCTCTCTGGAGAACCTCTCTTAGGAGCAGGAGCTCTATAGTGTGCTTCCTCACTCCTCCCCTCCTTGCTGGAAGCAGGACTAGAGCACTCCTATCAACAGGGGTGGTTAGCCCTGTTTCTGCCTAAACTTTTCCATACATATCCCTACTGGTAACAATGGGCATACATACAAAATTAGATAACAACATAAAATAAAATACAGTATATAACTATTTACAAATATAGAACCCCCAATGCCATATTCAGTTTTTCCCTCAACAGTGCTGTCTGTGTGCTTTCATTGGTACTACTTTGGTGTATATGTTTTTATAGATGATGCAAATATAAAAAAAATAGGCGGCACTCACCAATTTAGGCTTAAAAACATCTTCACCTTTATTTCAACGAACTTACGATAAAAGCAGAAGGTTGTGAGGCGGATAGCGATCTCACACACATTATGTTGCGGCAACATAATGTGTGTGAGATCGCTGTCCGCCCCACAACCTTCTGTTTTTACTGCAAGTTTGTTGAAATAAAGGTGAAGACATTTAAGGCTACTTTCACACTTGCGTTCGGAGCGGATCCGTCAAACGGAACTCACAAGCGGAACCCCGAACGCTAATGTGAAAGTAGCCTAAGCCGAAATTGGTGAGCGCTGCCTATTTCTTCTATATTTGCATCATTTTAAGGACTTTGTTGGGCCAAGCACAACTGAAAATTTGGATTGTTTGTCTGGGACGGAATGTGTTTATATGAGATACATGCACAATAAGTAGGACATAAGCAGTGCCACCCGCTATTTACTCTCCCTTGTTTGAATATATGTTTTTATAGCTTTTTATTCCGGTCATATTTTTTTTTTGGGGGGGGGGGGGGTTACATGTTTTTTTGTTTTATTTAATGGCATTTACTATGTATTTAATTCCATCAGAGAAATGGAAAAACAGGGAAAAACTGATCTATTATAATACATGTTTGAATGGGTTATTTAATCATCAGTTATGCTCAGCTTGTGCCAGTTCTGTCAGGTTTCAGATATTTTTGACAGGTGAAAAAATCCTGTCTTAGGCTGGTTTCACACGGGCGTTGCGGAAAAATGTGCGGGTGCGTTGCGGAAACACCCGCGATTTTTCCGCGCGAGTGCAAAACATTGTAATGCGTTTTGCACTCGCGTGAGAAAAATCGCGCATGTTTGGTACCCAAACCCGAACTTCTTCACAGAAGTTCGGGCTTGGGATTGATGTTCTGAAGATTGTATTATTTTCCCTTATAACATGGTTATAAGGGAAAATAATAGCATTCTGAATACAGAATGCTTAGTATAATAGCGCTGGAAGGGTTAAAAAAAATAAAAAAGTTAACTCACCTTATCCCCATGATCGTGTAGATCCCGGTCTGTTCTTTAGCTGTGGGCTGAATGACCTTTGGTGATGTCAGATCACATGCTCCAATCACATGGTCCATCACCATGGTGATGGAGCATGTGATCTGACATCACCAAAGGTCCTTTAGCCACAGCTAAAGAACAGACTGACCGGGAACTAGGCGATCATGGGGATAAGGTGAGTTAACTTTTTTTATTTTTTTTAACCCTCCCCCCCACAACCATGTTATAAGGGAAAATAATACAGTGAATAGACTGTCACCTAGAACCCATGTGTGGAAATCGCACCGCATCCGCACTTGCTTGCGGATGCTTGCGATTTTCACGCAACCCCATTCATTTCTATGGGGCCTGCGTTACGTGAAAAACGCTGAATATAGAACATGCTGCGATTTTCACGCAACGCATAAGTGATGCGTGAAAATCACCGCTCATGTGAACAGCCCCATAGAAATGAATGGGTCAGGATTCAGTGCGGGTGCAATGCGTTCAACTCACGCATCGCACCCGCGCGGAAATCTCGCCCGTGTGAAAGGGGCCTTATAGGCCGCATTCACACGACAGTGGGGCACCATGTATAATTAAAATAAAAAGGGATTTCAGCTCACCCACCGTCGTCCTTCGCCGTGCACAGATCCCGGACCAGGAATCAATCCAAACAGTAGAAAAAAATCCAGCAGCAGGCTCAGGATAAAATCCTATTTTTTTATTTCTTTATTATAAAATTCATAGACTGACCAGACAGGCAAGGTCTATGTGTTTCGACTGTATGTCTTAATCATGACCACATTGTGTTATCACTAGGGATAAGCGAATCGACTTTGGAGGAAACATCCAAAGTCAATTTGCATAAAACTTCATTCTAATACTGTACGGAGCAGAGTATTAGAATGTATTGGCTCAGATGAGCTGAAGTTTTTGCTTTGCGAAGTCTCGCGAGACTTCACGCAATAAATTAATTTGTACTATAAAAAAATTTCCCTCATCCCTAGTTATCACATACTCTGATTTAAAAATCCTCTCTTGCCATGAGGCACGCCCCCGAGCCAGGTGCCGAATAATAATCAGCTCCAAGCTAGAACTGTCTCCAATGGCTTTCTTAGGCTACTTTCACACTAGCGTTCGAGCGGATCCGTGCTGAACGGATCCGCTCATATTAATGCAGACGGTGGCTCCGTTCAGAACGGATCCGTCTGCATTATAACTTAGAAAATTTTTCGAAGTGTGAAAGTAGCCTGAGCGGATCCGTTCAGACTTTACATTGAAAGTCAATGGGGGACGGATCCGCTTGAAGATTGAGCCATATGGTGTCATCTTCAAGCGGATCCGTCCCCATTGACTTCCAATATAAGTCGGAACGGATCCGCTCGCCTCCGCACGGCCAGGCGGACACCCGAACGCTGCTTGCAGCGTTCAGGTGTCCGCTCACTGAGCGGAGCGGAGGCTGAGCGCTGGCAGGCGGATGCATTCTCAGTGGATCCGCCTCCAATGAGAATGCATTAGGGCCAGACGGCTGCGTTCAGGGCCGCTTGTGAGCCCCTTCAAACGGAGCTCACGAGCGGACACCTGAACGCAGGTGTGAAAGGAGCCTAAAAATGCATTGTCAAGGTTAATAAAGCAAAACGCTTTACTAAGAAAAATTAAGGATTAATGAAAATTTGATCTTACAAGGTGGACATTTAAAACACCTTCATGCAAAATATAAATGATTTATTTACATAAATATAGAAAAAAGTTTAATCAACAAAAATCATTAATACAGTTGCAAGAAAATGTATGTGAACCCTTTGGAATGATATGGATTTCTGCACAAATTGGTCATAAAATGTGATCTGATCTTCATCTAAGTCACAACAATAGACAATCACAGTCTGCTTAAACTAATAACACACAAAGAATTAAATGTTACCATGTTTTTATTGAACACACCATGTAAACATTCACAGTGCAGGTGGAAAAAGTATGTGAACCCCTAAGACTAATGACATCTCCAAGAGCTAATTGGAGTGAGGTGTCAGCCAACTGGAGTCTAATCAATGAGATGAGATTGGAGGTGTTGGTTACAGCTGCCCTGCCCTATAAAAAACACACACTAGTTCTGGGTTTGCTTTTCACAAGAAGCATTGCCTGATGTGAATAAGGCCTCGCACAAAAGAGCTCTCAGAAGACCTACGATTTAGAATAGTTGACTTGCATAAAGCTTGAAATGGTTATAAAAGTATCTTCAAAAGCCTTGCTGTTCATCAGTCCACGGTAAGACAAATTGTCTATAAATGGAGAAAGTTCAGCTCTGCTGCTACTCTCCCTAGGAGTGGCCGTCCTGTAAAGATGACTGCAAGAGCACAGCGCAGACTGCTCAATGAGGTGAAGGAAAATCCTAGAGTTTCAGCTAAAGACTTACAAAAGTCTCTGGCATATGCTAACATCCCTGTTAGCGAATCTTCGATACATAAAACACTAAACAAGAATGGATTTCATGGGAGGATACCACAGAGGAAGCCACTGCTGTGCAAAAAAAAATCATTGCTGCACGTTTACAGTTTGCACAAGAGCACCTGGATGTTCCACAGCAGTACTGGCAAAATATTCTGCGGACAGATGAAACCAAAGTTGAGTTGTTTGGAAGAAACAGACAACACTATATGTGGAGGAAAAGAGGCACAGCACACCAACATCAAAACCTCATCCCAACTGTGAAGTATGGTGGTAGGGGCATCATGGTTTGGGGCTGCTTTGCTGTGTCAGGGCCTGGACGAATTGCTATCATCTAAGGAAAAATGAATTCCCTAGTTTATCAAGACATTTTGCAGGAGAACTTAAGGCCATCTGTCCACCAGCTGAATCTCAACAGAAGATGGGTGTTGCAACAGGACAACGACCCAAAACATAGAAGTAAATCAACAACTGAATGGCTTAAACAGAAGAAAATATGCCTTCTGGAGTGGCCCAGTCAGAGTCCTGACCTCAACCCGATTGAGATGCTGTGGCATGACCTCAAGAAAGAGATTTACACCAGACATCCAAAGAATATTGCTGAACTGAAACAGTTCTGTAAAGATTAATTACTCCTGACCGTTGTGCACGTCTGATCTGCAACTACAGGAAACGTTTGGTTGAAGTTATTGCTGCCAAAGCAGGTTCAACCAATTATTAAATCCAAGAGTTCACATACTTTTTCCACCCGCACTGTGAATGTTTACATGGTGTGTTCAATAAAAACATGGTAACATTGTTATTAGTTTAAGCAGACTGTGATTGTCTATTGTTGTGACTTAGATGAAGATCAGATCACATTTTATGACCAATTTGTGCAGAAATCCATATCATTCCAAAGGGTTCACATACTTTTTCTTGCAACTGTATATCCTAACGTGCAATACCTAGATTTATCCACGAGATGGCATCCACCAAATGTTGTATATGAGCATGTAGTACCCCTAAATACGGGTAAATATATACTATTACAATCAGATATACTTCAACAATTCAATGAGGATATTGTACACCCAAATACTTGCTCTGCTCAATCTATAAACCGATCTCAGATATCCGTTAGTATAGTATCGCCAATTATCGGGCTCAATATTAACTCCTGAAATATGGATTTCAGGCACAGTGTTTCCTCTGATACCAATTTAGATATCATATTCAGTAATATGCACCTTTACTGAATAGTACTAATATTGGCGTGGCAACTTTAACATTATACATCCGCAATAAGGCAGGGATTACTAAATATCAAGCCAGTTAATTTCTATCAATCATGTAGATAATGAGAATTATACTTTACCAGATATCTGGATTTTAATAGGCCTCATGAATGCAAGCAAGATGGTGGCGAGTAGTTTTCTTGATTCTGTGTATTCCCTTTAGTGTATGAGTCCGTCAATCTCTCTCTCATGTATCTCCGTGTCCCCCCCTTGAGTATCCCCTAACCCTGTTTTTAACTTGTCCCTCTCTGAGATCTCCACCCCCATTACCTATGATGTCATCCGGAGGGCGTGGAGATGTATAATAGGCTTAGTATTTGTCTAGTCTATTCCTGAGTTACCAGGAGAGGGCAGTCTTGGATAGGACACTGACTCTAAGGACGGTTCCCTTTGTTACGCTTGGATAAATGTCATATCACCTGTATAATTCTTAAAGTCTTTATCCATATTAGTGTGATTCACAGATTTATCTCTTAGTCATTTTAAATAGATGACTTAAAACAAATGAATAATGTATGTTAAAATGAAATCTAAGTGTTGTCCCTATTCCTATGTATTCAGTCAGGGACAGTGTCTTATCATACCTATAATTTTCTTATAAAGCCTATTTTAGAATATATTGATATATAAAAATAAATAAAAATCCTAATTGTTATAACTTGCTATTATAGATTAATAATATTTGGATATCCACTATATATTGAAAAAAGATATAAAGTATATGCAGGATAGATAGATTTATCATATTCACATTTCACTGTGGGTTTTAGGATGTTGGAACTTTGTACCCAGCCATTTGTGTGTTAATCAAGCATACAACCTTGTGGATATAACAGGACTTCATTATCCCTGGTAAACACTGAAATTCATTGTTCTCCCTCAAACCAGACGAGTTTCTTAGAATGTATTTGTCTTTAAGTCATATATTCTATAGCAGTGATGCCCAACCTACGGCCCGCGAAGCCGTGTCATGCGGCCCGCGCAGTAACAGGACTTTATCGTGTGCTGCGAACGGCACAGGCAGCAAAGCGATGCTGCCTGTGCCTGCAATCTCCCCGCCCAGTGCCGCCTCCTAGCTAATTTATTCACTGCACTTGCCTCTGTGAAATTGAAGAGAAGCGCCGTAATCTCGCACAGGTGCACTGGTAGTTGCATCGAGGTGTGCATGCACTGTCTTCCTGGCCTCTGCCAGTGCGCCTGTGCGAGATTACAGCGCTTCTCTTCAATTTCACAGAGGCAAGTGCAGTGAATAAATTAGCTAGGAAGCGGCTCTGGGTGGGGAAGAGATCTGCGGGTGACACTGAGGGGGGGGATATCTGTGGATGAGACTGAGGGGGGGAATATCTGTGGATGACACTGAGGGGGGGGGATCTGTGGATGACACTGAGTGGGGATCTAGGGAGGGGTGTGGGGATGTTGGGATTAGAGGTCCTGGAGGGGTGTTTGGGTGGGAGCTCTGGAAGGGGTGGGAGGTCCGATAGGTATGTGGGGGTGGGAGATCCGGGAGGGGGGGGCCCATACATTTTTTTGCTATGGGGCCGTCATTTCTAGCTACGCCCCTGATTGGTAAGATTGGGCGGGCACTGAAGCGATAGAGCGCCCTGCTGTAAGAGAAGCCGGCGGGAGATGAAAGGAGGAGGGGCCAACTCCTGGTGGTGTCGGTCACACGGCGCAAGCATGGCAGTGGAGGATCAGACTGAAGCCTAAAGACCAGACATCAAGGTAGTTATGCCCTGATATGTGCCCTCTTCACAGTAGTTATGCCCTGATATGTGCCCTCCTCACAGTAGTTATGTCCTGATATGTGCCCCCTCCCAGTAGTTATGCCCTGATATGTGCCCCCTCACAGTAGTTATGCCCAGATATGTGCCCCCTCACAGTAATAATGCCAAGATATGTGCCCTCTTCACAGATTTAATGCTCGCACATGCACATGCCCCCTCACAGTAGTTATGCCCAGATATGTGCCCCCTCACAGTAGATATGCCCAAATATGTGCCCTCTTCACA
Source organism: Bufo gargarizans (assembly GCF_014858855.1). NCBI lineage: Eukaryota > Metazoa > Chordata > Amphibia > Anura > Bufonidae > Bufo > Bufo gargarizans. The sequence goes on along the minus strand of NC_058082.1, from coordinate 335,849,805 downwards.
GTTGTTATGCCCTGATGTGCCCTCCTCACAGTAGTTATGCCCAGATATGTGCCCCTCACAGTAATAATGCCAAGATATGTGCCCTCTTCACAGATGTAATGCTCGCACATGCCCCCTCACAGTAGTTATGCCCAGATATGTGTCCCCTCACAGTAGTTATGCCCAGATATATGCCCTCTTCACAGTAGTTATGCCCTGATATGTGCCCTCCTCACAGTCGTTATGCCCTGATATGTGCCCCCTCACAGTAGTTATGCCCAGATATGTGCCCCCTCACAGTAATAATGCCAAGATATGTGCCCTCTTCACAGATGTAATGCTCGCACATGCCCCCTCACAGTAGTTATGCCCAGATATGTGCCCTCCTCACAGTAGTTATGCCCTGATATGTGCCCTCTTCACAGTAGTTATGCCCTGATATGTGCCCTCCTCACAGTAGTTATGTCCTGATATGTGCCCCCTCACAGTAGTTATGCCCAGATATGTGCCCCCTCACAGTAATGCCAAGATATGTGCCCTCTTCACAGATGTAATGCTCGCACAGGCCCCCTCACAGTAGTTATGCCCAGATATGTGCCCCCTCACAGTAGTTATGCCCAGATATATGCCCTCTTCACAGTAGTTATTCCCTGATATGTGCCCTCCTCACAGTAGTTATGCCCTGATATGTGCCCCCTCACAGTAGTTATGCCCAGATATGTGCCCCCTCACAGTAATAATGCCAAGATATGTGCCCTCTTCACAGATGTAATGCTCGCAAATGCCCCCTCACAGTAGTTATGCCCAGATATGTGCCCTCCTCACAGTAGTTATGCCCTGATATGTGCCCTCTTCACAGTAGTTATGCCCTGATATGTGCCCTCCTCACAGTAGTTATGTCCTGATATGTGCCCCCTCACAGTAGTTATGCCCAGATATGTGCCCCCTCACAGTAATAATGCCAAGATATGTGCCCTCTTCACAGATGTAATGCTCGCACATGCCCCCTCACAGTAGTTATGCCCAGATATGTGTCCCCTCACAGTAGTTATGCCAGATATGTGCCCTCTTCACAGTAGTAATGCTCACACGTGCCCCCTCACAGTGTTTGCATTTCTTTCTGGCAAAGCTACCTGGTTCCGGCCCGCAAAATTTATACCAAGTCTAGTGCGGCCCTCAGACGAAAAATGGTTGGGCACCACTGCTGTAGACTTTTTCCAGGGGCGGGTGCCCACAGAGAGGGCTCGGAGTGCCGCCTCTGGCACCCGTGCCATAGGTTCGCCACCACTGTTCTAGGTTCTTCAAAGTAGCCACCTTTTGCTTTGATTACTGCTTTGCACACTCTTGGCATTCTCTTGATGAGCTTCAAGAGGTAGTCACCTGAAATGGTTTTCACTTCACAGGTGTGCCCTGTCAGGTTTAATAAGTGAGATTTCTTGCCTTATAAATGGGGTTGGGACCATCAGTTGCGTTGTGGAGAAGTCAGGTGGATATACAGCTGATAGTCCTACTGAATAGACTGTTAGAATTTGTATTATGGCAAGAAAAAAGCAGCTAAGTAAAGAAAAACGAGTGGCCATCATTACTTTAAGAAATGAAGGTCAGTCAGCCAGAAAAAATGGGAAAACTTTGAAAGTGTCCCCAAGTGCAGTCACAAAAACCATCAAGCGCTACAAAGAAACTGGCTCACATGCGGACCGCCCCAGGAAAGGAAGACCAAGAGTCACCTCTGCTGCGGAGGATAAGTTCATCCGAGTCACCAGCCTCAGAAATCACAGGTTAACAGCAGCTCAGATTAGAGACCAGGTCAATGCCACACAGAGTTTTAGCAGCAGACACATCTCTAGAAAAACTGTTAAGAGGAGACTATGTGAATCAGGCCTTCGTGGTAGAATATCTGCTAGGAAACCACTACTAAGGACAGGCAACAAGCAGAAGAGACTTGTTTGGGCTAAAGAACACAAGGAATGGACATTAGACCAGTGGAAATCTGTGCTTTGGTCTGATGAGTCCAAATTTGAGATCTTTGGTTCCAGCCACCGTGTCTTTGTGCGACACAGAAAAGGTGAACGGATGGACTCAACATGACTGGTTCCCACCGTGAAGCATGGAGGAGGAGGTGTGATGGTGTGGGGGTGCTTTGTTGGGGATTTATTCAAAATTGAAGGCATACTGAACCAGCATGGCTACCACAGCATCTTGCAGCGGCATGCTATTCCGTCCGGTTTGCGTTTAGTTGGACCATCATTTATTTTTCAACAGGACGATGCCCCAAACACACCTCCAGGCTGTGTAAGGGCTCTTTGACCATGAAGGAGAGTGATGGGGTGCTGCGCCAGATGACCTGGCCTCCACAGTCACTGGAACTGAACCCAATCGAGATGGTTTGGGGCGAGCTGGACAGCAGAGTGAAGGCAAAAGGGCCAACAAGTGCTAAGCATCTCTGGGAACTCCTTCAAGACTGTTGGAAGACCATTTCAGGTGACTACCTCTTGAAGCTCATCAAGAGAATGCCAAGAGTGTGCAAAGCAGTAATCAAAGCAAAAGGTGGCTACTTTGAAGAACCTAGAATATGACATATTTTCAGTTGTTTCACACTTTTTTGTTATGTATATAATGCCACACGTGTTAATTCATAGTTTTGATGCCTTCAGTGTGAATCTACAATTTTCATAGTCATGAAAATAAAGAAAACTCTTTGAATGAGGTGTGTCCAAACTTTTGGTCTGTACTGTACATAACAAAAAAGTGTGAAACAACTGAAAATATGTCATATTCTAGCACTGGCATCTTCAGACCGGCCACATCAGCTCCCCCTAACATTTCTGATGTCAGACAGTGGGTTCCTCCTGATCAATAAGTATATTAAACAGATACCCTGTGGACATTGGTTTAGCAGTACTTATATCAATCCTTCTATTACAGGCTATCTATCAACTGTCAGGACTTAGTATCATCATATACCTCCCACTGACTGTGTACTGGAGCTAAGTATCATTTCTTTATTTATTTTATGTATCTTTTTTCTGCCCTACAAATTAGGGTCTGTCTATCACCCCTTGATGATCTGCCAGGCGCAGGTGAAACACGTTGGGGTTTTTACATAAATTCATCTTCGTATCCACCTTCTGAGTAGGGTCATTACAGGTTGACTATGGCCATAGGTACGGGGACAGGGTATCTCTACCATCTGGGGATATCCCAGGGCTTAGGACAGGGGTGCACAACCTTTTCTGGTTGGGGGCCACATCGTCAGACTGAAGGAATCCCATGGGTCGAAAATAAAAGTTAAAAGGTTATTACCAACTGATATACTGTATTTATTGCATATTGTAAATACAGTATACACCATAAATGTCTGCTTACACATCCAGAACTCCCATCTAATGGGAGAATACATGAAAAATGCATGTGAGCAGCCACAAGACATAGACATACATGTCTGTCACTAGATGGTTGAGGGCCGCACAGAATAATAGAGGGCCGCAAGTGGCCCCCGGGCCACAGGTTGTGCACCCCTGGTCTACAGTGTACCAATATGCCTTAGACTTCTCCTGGCATTCATCAGCGCAGGGCGGACTTTGAACAGCACAGGCAGGGCACTGAATGTAGGCAGGCTATTATAGAGAAGTGATAAAGTACATGGAATATATGCTATAGGACTGTAGTATTCTGGTTAAATTGCAGTGTTGGCACTTTGCAATAAATAAGTGGGTTTTGGGTTGCAGTTTGGGAACTCGGTCTCTAAAAGGTTCGACATCACTGACCTAGAATATGACATATTTTCAGTTGTTTCACACTTTTTTGTTATGTATATAATTCCACATGTGTTAATTCATAGTTTTGATGCCTTCAGTGTGAATCTACAATTTTCATAGTCATGAAAATAAAGAAAACTCTTTGAATGAGAAGATGTGTCCAAACTTTTGGTCTGTACTGTATGTGTTTGGTCATTGAACAGGTCACCGTTTTAGTTGGATTGATGTGTTTGCAGGCCTTACATGTCCCGCATTTAAAAATCCCTTTTGGTTGCCTGTCAAGCCAAGTGCCTTCTTTTTTTACACCTGAATAGTGACTGTGTACAAGTCTATCTTTTAGACTCCTCCCCTTACGGTATGTAACTTGTGGGAAGGGGGTGATGGCCTTAGAGAGATCTTTGTCCATAGTCAGGATTGGACAATAAGTTCGCAAGTCTGAATACCAGTTTCTGTTTCCTAAAAATCCGCAATTGGTGACTTTCTATAGTCTCCCGAAAGTTCATAAAGTGTTAAATCCCTTAAAGGGTCGCCCAATTGTGTCAGGGATAGACTCGCTCACCCATCACTGTGGAATCTATCTCGAAAAAGTACTCAGAGAATTTGTATCTTGCTTACCATCACATACAAGAGATACCATGGATTTTCAACGGAAAATTGAAACTATATCGATTGATCCACACTGCTATCTCGCCAGTATAGATGTGGAATCACTCTATACTTCTATACCACATGATAAAGGCCTAGCAGCAACAGCACACTTTCTGAGATCAAGAGGTACCCAGTTTCAGAGTCATAATCAGTTTATTATGAGTCTTCTTGAGTATACCCTTACTTTTACCACCAGCTCAGGGGGATGGCGATGGGCAGCCCCTGTGCCCTGACCTACGCTAACCTCCTCCTGGGCTGGTGGAAAGACAAGTATGTGTTCCCCGACTGGACTGTTTGGTGGAGCAACATGGTTGTCTTCTGGACCCGTTATATAGACATCTTCTTGATTTGGAATGACAGGAAAGAGAAGTTACATTGCTTCGTTTCGGCCCTTAATGACAATGATGTGGGACTAAGATTCACAAGCGTGATTGAGTCTGATTGCATCACTTTTCTTGACGTGGAGGTGAGGTTGATAGACAGCAATCTCACCACCACAGTTTTCCGTAAGCCAACTGCTACAAATAATATCCTGTATTGGAGCAGCTACCATCCTCCTGCAGTGAAAAAAGGCATCCCTAAAAGGACAATATCTGTGCATGCACAGGAACTGCTCCAATAGGGAAAACTTTTATAAAGAATCCAAAAAACTGAAAAACAGATTAACGCAAAGAGGTTATCCTCAATCTATTCTGAGGGAAGCCGTTCACACGGCTGAAAACAGCAAAAGGGGGGGAGCTATTGATACCTAGATCTAAAAATAAGAATGATGCAAACCTGATCCGTCTGATTTCTACTTATGATATAGCCAACAGAGAGATTTTGGCCATTTTGCGAACTTATTGGCCAATCCTGACTATGGACAAAGATCTAAGGCCATCTCCCCCTTCCCACAAGTTACATACCGTAAGGGGAGGAGTCTAAAAGATAGACTTGTACACAGTCACTATTCAGGTGTAAAAAAAGAAGGCACTTGGCTTGACAGGCAACGAAAAGGGATTTTTAAATGCGGGACATGTAAGGCCTGCAAACACATCAATCAAACTAAAACGGTGACCTGTTCAATGACCAAATACATATATACTCTAAGCAATTTTATTAATTGTAAAACTAAAGGGGTCATCTATATTTGCCAGTGCACCTGTCCTAAAGATTATATAGGAAAAACGTACAGGGAGTTGAGACGTAGAATATGTGAACACGTCAACGACATAGTCAAAAAGAATGATACATCTGTGGCCAATCATGTGAATCATCATCACAACGGTGACCTCAGGTCCATTCATTTTGCGGCACTTGAGGTTGTCCCCATGCCAACTAGGAGGGGTGACTGGGACCGGAGGATACACCAGAAGGAAACTGAATGGATCTATTGTTTCCGGTCCCAGTCACCAGGAGGACTTAAAGGGGTTCTGCACTTTCATTTAACTGATTATCTATCCTCTGGATAGATCATCAGCTTCTGATCGGCGGGGGTCTCACACCCAGGACCCCCGCCGATCAGCTGTTTGAGAAGGCCTTCTCACTGTTTACCGCCGACCAAGTGACATCATGACTAGTATCAACTAGCATGGGCGGGGCTAAGCGCCATTCAAATGAACAGAGCTTAGCCCCGCCAACGCTAGTTGATACTAGTCGTGACGTTACTCGGCCGGCGGTAAACAGCGAGAAGGCCGCGGCGCTGCTGGAGCGCCGCTGCCTTCTCAAACAGCTGATCGGCGGGGGTCCCGGGTGTCGGACCCCCACCGATCAGAAGCTGATGATCTATCCAGAGGATAGATCATCAGTTAAATGAAAGTGCAGAACCCCTTTAATGAGAGGCTTATGTTTAAATGCTTCATTTAGCTGGCCTTCCTTCTCAGTCAACATGACCTTTTCCCTGTCACTTTGATGTCCCTTTCACTAATGGACCATTGTAGGTACGAGAAGTACCACTAACAAATAGGGGCAGGACTGTCATTTGCCTCTTTATCTTATCTTGCTTGCTATACGGGCCCCCATACAGTCTGCGGAGCCCATAGATTTGTGTGTGGCAACTGACTATAGCCACACTTTATGCATGCCTCCTTTCTGTGACTATCAGGCCGGTCTGTGTATTTGTGACATAACTTAATAACGGAGCTTAATTGGGTATCATTCTGTCCGTCATATATTACCATTATATATCACCATTATATTCAGGTCACCTGTATAAATGAGTAGCAGTCCCTTATAATCTCCTACACTTCTAGATCTATTTCCGCCTTTTGCGCTTTAATATGCGCTTCAAAGACTGGAAATTACGCGTTCTGGCTCTATTTCAGCCTCATGCTCTCCAATTTGCGCTTCAAAGACCAGAAATTACGCGAATACTTCCGGTTTTATTCGCATGTGTTCCATCATGCGTGCCATGCACCGGAAGTGACGTGTCGCAACTATCTGATGCGCTCCATCCACCGCATATGTACAATACCGGCGTCCCGAAGTGTAATTACGATATCAGCGCTTAAATACTGAGCACTGGCATCTTCAGACCGGCCACATCAGCTCCCCCTAACATTTCTGATGTCAGACAGTGGGTTCCTCCTGATCAATAAGTATATTAAACAGATACCCTGTGGACATTGGTTTAGCAGTACTTATATCAATCCTTCTATTACAGGCTATCAACTGACAGGACTTAGTATCATCATATACCTCCCACTGACTGTGTACTGGAGCTATCAAAGTATCATTTCTTTATTTATTTTGTGTATCTTTTTTCTGCCCTACAAATTAGGGTCTGTCTATCACCCCAATGATGATCTGCCAGGCGCAGGTGAAACGCATCTGGATTTTACATAAATTCATCTTTGTATCCACCATCTGAGTAGGGCAGTGATGGCTAACCTTGGCACTCCAGCTGTGGTAAAACTACAACTCCCAAGATCCCCCCCTTTGCTTGGCTGCTTTTAGAACTCTATAGAAATAAATGGAGCATGCTGGAAGTCATAGTTTCACCACAGCTGGAGTGCCAAGGTTAGCCATCACTGGAGTAGGGTCATTATAGGTTGACTATAGCCATAGGTACAGGGACAGGGTATCGCTACCATCTGCGGATATCTCCGGGCTTAGGGCCTAGATCTTTAGGGACATCCAGGGAGAGTCACTCCCTCTCCTTTAAATACCCCCTATCACCTGTCCTCAGATGTAAATACCTAATCACCTGTATGACTATAGGTTTATCTCTATAAAGTATCTTTTTGTGGCATCATAATCATAGTAGGAGTCAAAAGACTTAACCAACCTTCTGTTAGGTCATGGTCACTATTTGAGCAGCTTTCTGCTCCATTTACCCATTAACTTATGATAAAGGTATCGGTTTTAATGAGCATGCTATTTTGTCTCTATATGTTTAATACTAATTGATCACGTGTCGATTATCTATATTATCAAATCTGTATCTTTTTCTTGCATAGAAAAAAAATGATTTAAAGAGGACCTTTCATCAATATAATTTTAATTAAATAACACCCCTACCTAATAGTCCGGCATCCACTGATGTCCCCCCTTTTTTTTTTTTTTTTTTTAAATCGACCCCCGAATGTTTTAATAACCCCATTTCTTCTGCTGCAGCGTCTGTCACTCAGACGCTTTTTTGTAGGGGGCGTTGCTCAAGTCGTTTCTTTGCTATTCTCCTTGGCTGAGAGCGCAGCCAATCACAGCGCTCCTCTCTCAGCCAGGGAGAAGGAGCTCAAGTTCTCGCGAGAATCGTGAGAACTTGAGCTTCCTAACATCCGGTTCCAGCTCCATCTAGGATTCCCCGGCCGAGGATTGCAACGGGTGAGGAAGCATCGCAACGAGCGGCAGGGTAAGTATGAGAATCAACCCCTAGACATCGATCAAATCTCTGCATCAAGTAGCTGCCACAGCACCCCACTGGCAACGAGCATAATGGGGGTTATGATCATGGACCCCCCACAGGCAGACAGCAATAGGGGGGTCCTGATCATGCCCCCCCCTCTGGCAACAAGCATAATGGGGGTTATGATCATGGACCCCCACCGGCAGACAGCAATAAAATGTAACAGCGTTTTACAACAGTAAGCACTACCTCAAAAATTCACTACATAATTCTACTATAGTTCTGGTATTAAAAATTTATTTTTATTTTTTTCTCAGATATGAGAATGGATAATTCGCCAGATGAATTCCCACCAAGTGTTTTTGCGCCAAGATCTAAAAAAGTAAATTCCTTAATAAAAAAAATGTTGATAATCATGTATTATCATCCTATCAGGCTGGTCATTGTTTATCCTATTTTTTATTTTTTAATAGTTGGAGTGGCTAAAGAAACGTATTCAACAGAAGTACGGTGTCACCAATAAATCTGAACCGTGTTTTCCAGAAAACCCCACTCGTTCCACATTAGATAACAGTGTTGAGAGCATTGAAAATGAAGAGTCGGACAGTAGTAGAGTAGGAAATAACCAATGGTGCACGTGTACTAACTGTAAACCGATGCCAACCGCCATAGAATCGATCTGTTGTAAAGAAATTTCGAATATTGAACCGTATGTTACTGAAACCGTTTGCGTAATTGAACATGAATATTTTCAACAATTTTGTCAAGATCGGGGAAGGGTGGAGGTGTCCATGCGGGCAATTGGAGAAGTGCTGCGTCCCCCTCCAGATAAAGAATTGAACAGGTGTTCTTATTTGTGTATTTTCTTCCATGAAAACAAAATCTGCTACATTTTGCTCTGAACACCCAACCATATGTTTACATAATTATAATATTGTCTATAATTTAAAATTCAATATACAGTTTTTTTTAGGCTACTAAGAAAAACAGCATATCGTGGCTTTACAGCTTGGATACATGGCTATTTTGGCGTTGGAAGAAGACGCCCTATTCCTTCTTGTGCAGTGACGATCATAAGAGAAGTTTATCCAGATCCACTTCAAGATTATTGCGGATTTCTAATGTTCAGAGAGGAGCCTGCAGAGTATCTAGCAATGGAGTAACGTCAAAGTTAATTATAATATATTATTATGAAAAAAGTGTAAAATAATCAAGTTATGTAATAAAGTACCAATTTTACAATTTATGATTTTACATTTTATTTATAAATATATCAAAAACTTTGAAATTTACAGCATAATATTTTTGTATCCAATGTTCCAATACAATATTCTCGATTTCAGAAATGTAATATTGAGAGAAATGATAAACCTATTAAATAAAAGACATATATATCTTATTTTAATATAAAAGGCCTCCTCCAGATCCCCTCATAGAGTACCTTCACACTTGCGTAAGGGCAGTCGGTCAGGCTATCTGGGCAGGTCAAAATGATTTGGGATCTACACAGCTACTTATCAGGTTTATGGCCGAGATGGCCCCCTGTCACCATTGACTATAAGCAGACCATAGTGTACTGCGATAGATAGATGGACTGAAATTCAAACATGCATTATTGTTAGTACCTCAAGTTTTCGCAGTGGGACGCCACCGCCTCCATAATTGTCAATAGTTTTCAGATTTCTAAAAAATAAATTTCATTCAGGCTATTGTCCTGATGAATCGCCATGTCGCTAGTGTGAAGGGACCCCTAGCCTTTACCAAACCTCACACAAAGTTTATGGATATTCCTTACACATCTGTAATAAAGCGGTATATAGTAACGTCCTTGCCAACAGGAAATAGATAAAATCTCGACAAAGCAAATGTTTTGTAATATGCAAAAATGTCAAATATATAAAACAAATATAATTTAAAAAAAGGACGTCTAATTAGAAAAATTGTTGGCTTTTTCACATTTCATTACAGTTATGCAAATGATATCCATAAAATGTATATATGTATTTTTTATAAAAAAAAATGTAAATGTCAATTGCGCTTAAAAAAAAAATATTGGCATAATTTTATTAAAATAAATTTCCAAATCCAGGATGATAGGGTAGGTCCAGGGCAAGTCCGTCAACGTGGTTGCGCGATTGTCAGCCTGTGGACAAAAGACATGGTCAAAATCTGAAATGTACTGCAGCGCCGTCTCTGTGATAGTAAAAAGAGTCAATCAAGGGACTGTAGCTACATTATAATACTGTCAGTGAACACACCTTGGAGTCTAATTGGATCCCCTTCCTCCAAGGCTGTCAGGAAACGTGTTGTTCCTTCCTGGGCAGGCCGCACACGGTGGTACAGTTTACTGTCAGCCTGTGGACAAAAGACATGGTCAGAATCTGAAATGTACTGCAGCGCCGTCTCTGTGAGAGGAAAAGGGTCAATCAAGGGACTGTAGCTACATTATAATACTGTCAGTGAACACACCTTGGAGTCTAATTGGATCCCCTTCCTCCAAGGCTGGCAGGAAACGTGTTGTTCCTTCCTGGGCAGGCCGCACACGGTGGTACAGTTTACGGTCAGCCTGTGGACAAAAGACATGGTCAGAATCTGAAATGTACTGCAGCGCCGTCTCTGTGAGAGGAAAAGGGTCAATCAAGGGACTGTAGCTACATTATAATACTGTCAGTGAACACACCTTGGAGTCTAATTGGATCCCCTTCCTCCAAGGCTTGACAGCACTTCTCCTACACACAGGTAAAATGTCTATATAAAGACAGTAAAGTTCCATTCTTACTGTAATATAACAACAACTTTTGTTTTGAAAAGCCAAATGGTCACTGGCTTGAGGCAGATCTACTTGCGCTATCCTTACCCTTTGCACTAGTGGTGCAGTCCCGTTTCGGTAAACGAATATCAACAGCATAAACTAAAGTAAAATAACTAAAACAACAAAGTTAGTTCTCTTATTATAAAAAATAACATTTTACTGAACATGAAAGTAACGGAAAAGCAGGATTTTTTTTTTTTTTTTTAGGAATTTCCTTTTTTTTTTCTTGAACCAAGATGCACTTTATTAGTTTTTGCCAAAACGTGACCAATGTTGCCGTAGAATGTCTTCCTTTTTCGGGCGTTCTACATTAGCAATGTTTGGTGGAAGATCAGGTGTTCGACTCTTCCATTCTGCTGTGATGTCTCCTACAGCTAACTTCAAGCAATCAACTAAAATAGGAGTAACATGTTCCACGCTCATTGCTTCATAAACGTTCTTCACCATCCAGTGATTTTTTCCCTTCGGAAGTATTAATTTTGTTCTTCTTGTTCCAATGGGATCTGACACAGAAGTTGGGAAGTGAACAACTGCTTGTGGTCTTCCGATATTATTATTGTGTGCTAAAATTGCCAGTTTGGTTCGTGTTTCCATTCCATCTATACCGAAATATATTCTTTTGGTTCTGTACTTTAAAACTAAACTGTGGAAGGCTTCAAGAGGTCCAGTGTGGCAATTTCGGATCAGGTGTGGTACATCACTGGTCATTTGTTCGCTTTTGATGATTTCTTCTAGTTTTTGATAAGCAGTACTTTCCTTTCTAAGCCACAAAACTGAAGTGTCTTCAGGTCGCAGTTCTTGGTGGGCACACTTATTATAGTGTTCTCCATCTTCCCATTCATGTCTGTTGGCTACATGATGTAGAACAAAATTCCATCTTTCACGGAAAAAAAAAAGCATTGTGGTCACACGTTTTAACACACCACCAGAAATGGTTGACTATCTTTTCTATCCATGGTTTTAGATCCTTTCCGGCTCTTCCGTTACTTGCCTTGATTAATCTTTTCTTGATGGACTTTGCATAGTGCCAAATGTCAAACTGATGATCTATGTCAGTGTACACCTCGCGCATCAATTTTTGAATACTGACATGTCGATCAGAGACAAATACACATATGTCAAAGCCATTGTTTTTAACTCGTTCCATTACAGCTTGGAATCCAAACTTCTCCATAGCTACCGATGAACTGCACTGGCTTCGGTGTACAACTTCAAATCTATAATTTTTTCAGTGTACAGGTCCATAACAGTGTAAGTACAATATTTAGCGGAGTGGCCGGGGCTATCACATTGACCATCTCCTGCTAAACAAATTGGCAAACCATTCAAATCTTCCTGTATTTTTTGTTTTTCTTGCTTCCAGGCAATATCGATAGCAGGGAACAGAAATTTGGTTTGGTAACAGTAATAAGTGGTCTCAGAAAATGTGCTCAAGCCAAAAATTCCAAACAACTCATGAACTTTTTGATAGTTTAGGCCACTGAGTATTGACGCTGCCAAAAGGACATTTCCACTCCAGAAACGTCCAATTTTCGGCTGTGTATGCCATAATAAAGAGGAATGTCCGCTACGACAACTACCGCAAATTATAACAGCTGATCCTTTCCTTTGTTTTGAAATTGAAAACACAGTTAGATTGCAATCAACATACTGACACTTCACCTGACGTAGCAGTACATCGAGACAACTTTCGTTCACAATCAATTTCGTGTCTTTTACCATGTCTTTAAATTACATATCTGGAAAAGAATTATCATGTTCAATTTCTAACATAGACTGTAAAGCAAATTGATCAGAAGAGCAGTGGCTTACCATCAAAGGGTCATATGAGTGGTCTCTTGAATCACGAATTTTCCCTGCGTCAGCCAGACTGCTAATATTGTATGAATCCTCCAAGTCACCTGTCAACGGAAATATCCCACTAACCAGATCATCATCATTACCGTCTTCTTCCGGTGGCTGGGAGATCTTTTCATTTTCAAATACAATAGGAGATAGAAGTCTAATAAATTGATTAATTTGGTGCCGATTTTGGGATTGTGAACAATCAGGCAATGGGGTGGATTCATGAACAATATTTGTAGGTTGACGTAAAGGTGATTCTTCTTCCCTAAGGGTAAGATTTTTATCCATACTAATAATTATTGAATTTGTCAAATCTGTCAGTTGAAGCATCCGTGAATTTGGAAATTAGAATTTCCACATTCTCAGAGACTTGTTGAACTTCCAGGCACGAAAGGGATACAGTATGACCACGAGATTCTGTTGGTACAGATGATTCTGATGATGAAGGTGAAACCGACTGCTGGGAACCTGTTGTATTCTGAAGTCGTTTTTTCTTGGATTTTTTTGGCTCTAAAACTTTTCTTTCATAATGAAGAAAATTTTCAAAAATTAAAGGGCGAAGCAAACGTCCGCCAGCGTTGACTATAAAACTATCATCAGAAAAATGTAGGGAACAAATATGATACTTATTGTATCTTTTCTTTTTGTAACCTAGAATCTCCTCTGCTAGAGAAATAACTTCTACCTCTCCTGATGTAATTAAGATTCAAAGCCAATCTAATATTCTCTCCCTAAGGTTGGGAAAGCAATGTAATTTGATTTCGTGGCCATTCAGTATACGGCCAGCCTGGAAAAAACAATTTTTTACCCAACATGAATTCAGCATTTTTTCAATTCCTGTTTTTTTTTAAAAAAAAAAGAAAATATTAAAATATGCATATTATTTGGATACATGTTATAAGGTAAACTCAAACTTACCATATTAGCTGAAACACATTGAACGTTTATAAATAGATTTTTTAATAAAAACCGATATTCAGAACAAAATAATTAGGTACATCCCATCTTCTTTCTTCAACCATTTTTTTTAAAAAGGAAATAAAATTAGGTCTTCCATACTTACCCAACCTGTATACTTACCTTTGTCGATATATCAAAATTATAAATATAATGATGGAACGTCGAACTATCAAACAACGCAATACAAACGTGTATTGGTTTTTTGAACTGGGAAACTGCACGCAACATGTTTCTTCTTCTTCCAATGACTGTCGGAATACAACTTACCAGTCAGGGTTGCTGCCCTGAATTGACTAACTGGAAATTCACTGCAAAAAATATATAAAAGTTAAATTATACATTGAAAGTTATACTATCACTTGAAAAAATTATTTTATATGTATATTTTTTTTACCATTATATTAATTGTTTACTTACCTATAATAATATAATTATGTATATTATTTTAGTTTTGGGAAGTAACAATATTATGTGTATATATCCTATTAATAGAAAATAAACAAACAATAGTAACTAGTTTGCCACTGTGTCCATATTGTACAGTGGCAATTTTCACAACACAGTAGAGAGGAGGGTGGAGAATTGAAGGGTACACTTCAATAAAGTGTGTTCAATTATAAACGCGGCTACTCTGTGTGTGGCAATATCACTTGCAGTGTAATGTAATGTAAAGAAACCCCTATATAACAGGGGATAAACTTAGGCTACTTTCACATTTGCGGCAGGACGGATCCGACAGGCTGTTCACCATGTCGGATCCGTCCTGCGGCTATTTCGCCGCTCCGTCCCCATTGACTATAATCGGAACGGGGGCGGAGCTCCGGCGCAGCAAGGCAGTGCACGGAGAAAGCCGCCGGACTAAAATTACTGCATGTCAGGGTTTTTAGTCCGGCAGCTTTCTCCTTGCACCGCCGTGCTGCGCCGGAGCTCCGCCCTGTCCCCATTATAGTCAATGTGGACGGAGCGGCGGTCCGCTGGCACGGCGAAATAGCCGTAGGACGGATCCGACATAGTGAACAGCCTGTCGGATCCGTCCTGCCGCAAGTGTGAAAGTAGCCTTAGTCTTAAAATTTCAAAACAACTTTGAAGATTGTGTACAGATTGGAGATAGAATTAACTCTTCCTACTAAAATAGGAAGCAGTCGGTTGTCTAATTAGAGGTTGATAAACCCACGGCCAAACATAAGGAGTGACCAGGGTTTGCTTGTCAAGATAGTATGAGAAAAAAAAAACAAGGGTCCCCCCCCCCTATTTTCATAACCAGCCAAGGGTTAAACTGACAGCTGTGGGCTGGCGTTAGCAGGGTGAGGAGGTCCAATTTTTTTTGGTCCTTCTCACCTAATAACAATAGCCCATAGCCGCAACAAGAACAAAACCATAAAAAAAAAAAAAAAAGGTTTCACGCTTGTCGGCAACTTGGGTCTTCCCGGCACCCAAAGGGCTTTGAGTGACGGGCTAATTGTTAGGGGTTTTACTGTCAGCATTGTTGACAATATAAATTCAACGGTGGATGACAGTAAGACCCAGTCATAGTGATGGGAGCCTCTGTAAAGATTCACCCATTACTACCACTGCAAGTTCATAATAACCACAAGTAGAATAGCCGTGTTTGCAATCACTTTATTGAAATGATCACTCCCCGACTCATGCCCTCGTTGGCCAGTTTATTATATAAATACCAATGGATGATTATAACTCTGTGTCGCTGGTGGGTAGTCGGAGAAACAATCTAATAAGCAAAGCAAATAAAATAAAAAAATAGTCAGTGTTGGGTGTTAGATAATCCACCATGAGAAGAGAAAGAAAGACACATGATTAGACAAAAAAACTTCATTTGTTGAAATGAAAATGGGCAAGGTATTGACAAGCCCCAGCACGCCAGTTACCTAGGTGGTGTTTGAGAGGTCTGGGACTACAACCCCCATCACATCAGTTACCTGTGTGGTGTTTGAGTGGTCTGGCACTACAACCCCCAGCATGCCGGTTGCCTGGATGGTGTTTTATGGGGTCTCTATTTGTGACCCCCATTATGCTCGTTGCCAGGGGGGGGGGGGGGGGGGTTGTGCTGGGGGGCATGATCAGAAAGTGAGACTTTGTGAGAAAATACCCAAAAAAATAAAAAATTCTGCTAACTTGTGCAAAAAAAATAAAAAATTCTATGAACTCGCCATGCCCCTCATTGAATACCTTGGGGTGTCTTCTTTCCAAAATGGGGTCACATGTGGGGTATTTATACTGCCCTGGCTTTTTTAGGGGCCCGAAAGCGTGAGAAGTCTGGGATCCAAATGTCTAAAAATGCCCTCCTAAAAGGAATTTGGGTCGCTTTGCGCATCTAGGCTGCAAAAAAGTGTCACACATCTGGTATCGCCATACCCAGGAGAAGTTGGGCAATGTGTTTTGGGGTGTCATTTTACATATACCCATGCTGGGTGAGATAAATATCTTGGTCAAATGCCAACTTTGTATTAAAAAAAAAAAATGGGAAAAGTTGTCTTTTGCCAAGATATTTCTCTCACCCAGCATGGGTATATGTAAAATGACACCACAAAACACATTCCCCAACTTCTCCTGAGTACGGTGATACCAGATGTGTGACACTTTTTTGCAGCCTAGGTGGGCAAAGGGACCCACATTCCAAAGTGCACCTTTCGGATTTCACCGGTCATTTTTTACAGATTTTGATTGCAAACTACTTCTCACACATATGGGCCCCTAAATTGCCAGGGCAGTATAACTACGCCACAAGTGACCCCATTTTGGAAAGAAGACACCCCAAAGTATTCCGTGAGGGGCATGGCAAGTTCCTAGAATTTTTTATTTTTTGTCGCAAGTTAGTGGAATATGAGACTTTGTAAGAAAAAATTAAATAAAAATCATTTTCCGCTAACTTGTGACAAAAAATAAAAAGTTCTATGAACTCACTATGCCCATCAGCGAATACCTTAGGGTGTCTACTTTCCGAAATGGGGTCATTTGTGGAGTGTTTGTACTGTCTGGGCATTGTAGAACCTCAGGAATCATGACAGGTGCTCAGAAAGTCAGAGATGCTTCAAAAAGCGGAAATTCACATTTTTGTACCATAGTTTGTAAACGCTATAACTTTTACACAAACCATTTTTTTTTTTTTTGCCCAAACATTTTTTTTTATCAAAGACATGTAGAACAATAAATTTAGCGAAAAATTTATATATGGATGTGTTTTTTTTGCAAAGTTTTACAGCTGAAAGTGAAAAATTTCGTTTTTTTGCAAAAAAATCGTTAAATTTCGATTAATAACAAAAAAGTAAAAATGTGAGCAGCAATGAAATACCAGCAAATGAAAGCTCTATTAGTGAGAAGAAAAGGAGGTAAAATTAATTTGGGTGGTAAGTTGCATGACCGAGCGATAAACGGTGAAAGTAGTGTAGTGCAGAAGTGTAAAAAGTGGCTTGGTCATTAAGGGGGTTTCAGCTAGCGGGGTTGAAGTGGTTAAATTGATAAAATGTAAATTCTCCTTTTCCCATAAATCTATATAATAAATCTGCTCAGCTCCTCCTGCTCTATTACCTACTGTTTGGATTGTACAGCATTTCAAGGTGCGTTTCACTTTAGATATAGTTTTAACTGATATAGTTATCTATGGCCCTCTTTAAAGCTTTCTATATACTGTAACAGCTTTATATTTTTATTAGGGAAAGCGACGTCATCGCTTCCAGCAACATGTAGGTTTGCTTTAAATAATCAGAAACCATCCTGTCAACTAAAACAAAATCTGCCATAATGCAGTAAATAGAAAAGGAGGATGGTGTTGAAGCTGTGACTTGTGTCTCTGTGAAAATGCTTGCAGGAGCACAAAGACATTTTAACTGCTGAGCACAGCATTATGGGTTGTGCAGACAGCAAGATACACCAAAATAAGTACCCTAATAAACCAAACGACTTCCAGGAACAAGTGTTAAGCCCCTTGTAGACAGGCAATATGGATTAGGTCCGGATGCGTTCAGTTAAAAATGCACAATTTCGCAAGCAAGTTCAGTAAGTTTTGCCTGCGATTGCGTTCTTTTTATTGCGAGGGTGCAATGCATATTGATGTGTTTTTCATGCATGTGATAAAAAAACTGAAGGTTTACAATCAACATCTCTTAGCCACCATCCATGAAAAACGCACAGGTGTGAATTATTGCCCTTATTTAACCTCTTAAGGACACAGGGCGTACAGGTACGCCCTAATGTCCTGGTACTTAAGGACACAGGGCGTACCTGTACGCCCTGTGTAGTTCTGATAACCACCGTGCGGTGATCGGAACAAGGTGCCTGCTCAAATCATTCAGCAGGCACCTTGGTACAATGCCCAGATGGGTCCTGTGACATCCCCCGTGTCGGCGATTTCAGCAAACCGCAGGTCAATTCAGACCTGTGGTTTGCTGCGTTTCCGGGTTATTCGGGTCTCTGGTGACCAGATAACCTGGAATAGGACGATGATTGGTGGTGTGATAATACACCACCAATCACCGTCCTTAGATCCGCCACCTCTCAGGAGCACTTCTGATTGGCTGGCTGGGCCGATGGGCGGGGCGGCAGATTTGAATTGCCGGAACTCCTCTTCCCGCTCATACACGTCCGTGGAGCGGGTAGAGAGGAGGCTCCGGATGCAGAGCCTGTAAGGTACGTTTTTTGTGCCATTAGGCACAAAACAGCATTTTAGGGACAGTGAGGGAGAAGTAGATTAGGCAGCACACATGTTTTTTTTTTGCATGCGCTGACTGTGGCCGGCACACTTAGCGTCAGGCCAATTTTAGCACATCACCCATCCCACCACTGATCAGCGCGTTTGAATTTTTTTTTTGGGGGGGGGGGGCTTTCAATTTTTTTTTGTTATTTATAAAAAAATATTCTGTTAGGTGTAGGGAAAAGTATGCGAACACCCGTCCCCCACACACACGCACGCACACTAAATAAAGCTTTCGACACACGCACACACTCCCCTATGGCCAGCTGGACGTTCTCAGCCGAGGAGCCATACGCCCTGCTTGCCTCTGAATCAGAGTCCCAGTGAGGACGAGGATGGCCCCACTTTCCTTTTGTCATCCGTGTCCTCCTCATCATCTGGCGATGATGATGAGCCCCCAAGGCAGCGGAGCAAGGGGACCGCCATGCTAGGGACCCTGTGGCCCACACTAGTACGAGCTGCTCTGGGGCTCGTACTAGTTTTCCAGCCCACCAGATAAGTCCACCTGAGCCCCCTACCGGTGAACTTGTATGGTGTACTCCAGAGGATTTTTGAGCCAGTGAATCCTGATTTTGTTGGTCAACCAGAAATCCAGATTCGCACAGTGGGCTTCACTGAATATGACTATTTTAGTGAATCTGATGGTGGAGCAAACAAACTTGTACGCCCAACAGTTCATTGCTCAACACCCGGGCTCCTTTTTGGCTAGGGCCGGTGGCTGGACTCTGGTCAGTGCAGCCGAGATGAGGACGTTTTGGGACTCGTGCTGCACATGGTCCTAGTTAAAAAAAAAAACTGTTTCAGGCATTACTGGTACCCATCCCCAGGGGTGAGACCCATGCCCTTACCAGTGGAAACCTGTTGCTGGTCAGATATAAGGACAAGAGGGGTGTCCTTGTACTGTCCACAACTGACGGTAACGGCATCACCCCTGTCCCTGTGCGAGGTACTGCGGCAATGGTCCTCAAGCCCGATTGTATCAGACTACAATTGGTATATGAGAGGAGTTGATCTCTCTGAACAAGTCCAGAAGCCATATAACAGGTTACCTTGTACAACTCTTTTCTGCTGTCCCAGAGCGCTGGCAACACAGGGAAATTCCTCCAGTTCTATTAGGCAGTCCTCAAGGACCTGATCTTTTCTGACCGGGAAAGAGCAGGCTGGAGTACCTCGGGAACTGGAGGCACCTGGATCATCCCTGGCCAACACTTTCCAGGTTCGGTCCCTCATACTGGAAAGAAGGGACGGTCCCAAAAAGGTTGCAGAGGGTGAACAGGAGGGGGATACGGAAGGACACCACCACTCAAGTGTGACACGTGCCGCGATCATCCGGGCCTCTGCATTAACGGTTGCTTCAGGGAGTACCACACTTCCATGGAGTACTAAATTTACCCCTTCCCCAATTTTAATTCCATTTAGCCACTGACAATCGAAACTTGAGACACTAAAACAAAATTATTATTTTTTCAAAAATATTTTGTAAAACTAAAATAAACAAAAAGTAGACATTAGGCATTGCCGCGTCCACAAGAATCTGCTCTATAAAAATACCCCATGACCTAACCCCTCAGATGAACACTAGAAAAAAAATCTAATAAAGACTGTGCAAAAAAAAAAAAAAAACCTCAGATGAACACGGTCAAAAATATTTTTAAAAAAAGAGCCAAAAAGCTATTTTCCATTTTAATCAATATTTTCCAGTAACAAAGCAAGGGTTAACAGCCAAACAAAACAATATTTATTACCCCGATTCTGCAGTTTACAGAAACACCCCATATGTGGTCATAAACGGCTGTATGACTAAATGGCAGGGCGCAGAAGGGAAAGCACCATGCCCCATTGAAGAACCCCTGATGCACTCCTAGAGTAGAAACTCCATACCCCTCAAGGTATTAAAAACTGATTTTACAAACTTTATTAACCTTTTAGGTAATCCTCAACAGTTTATGGCAAATTGAGATGAAATTTCATAATTTCTATTTCTGGTAACCTTGCCTCACAAAAATGTAATATAGAGCAACCAAAGATCATATGTACCCTAAAAATAGTCCCAACAAAACTGCCACCTTATCCCGTAGTTTCCAAAATGGGGTCACTTTTATGCAGTTTCTAATTTAGGGGTGCATCAGGGGGGCTTCAAATGGGACATAGTGTAAATAAACCAGTCCAGCAAAATCTGCCTTCCAAACACCACACAGCGCTCCTTTCCCTCTACGTCCTAACGTGTGCCCGTACAGTAGTTTACAACCACATATGGGGTGTTTATGTAAACTACAGAATCAGGGTAAATATTGTGTTTTGTTTGGCTGTTAACCCTTGCTTTGTTACTAGAAATTTGACAAAAAAAAACCTAAGAAATTCTAAAATGTTAACTCTTGTGGAACACCTAAAGGGTTAACAACGTTTGTAAAATCAGTTTTGAATACCTTGAGGGGTGTCATTTTTAGAATGGGGTCATTTTTGGGTGGTTTCTATTATGTAAGCCTCACAAAGTGACTTCAGACCTGAACTGGTCCTTAAAAAGTGGTTTTTTTTTAATTTCTGAAAAATTTCAAGATTTGCTTCTAAACTTCTAAAATGTAACATCCCCAAAAAATAAAATTGCATTCCCAAAATGATCCAAACATGAAGTAGACATATGGGGAATGTACAGTAATAACTATTTTTGGAGGTATTACTATGTATTATAGAAGTAAAGAAACGTAAACTTGGAAATTTGCTAATGTTTCCCAATTTTTTGTAAATTTTGTAATTTTTTACTCAATTTTACCAGTGTCATGAAGTACAACATGTGACGAAAAAAAACAATCTCAGAATGGCCTGGATAAGTAAAAGCGTTTTAAAGTTAAAGTTATTCACACAAAGTGACAATGGTCAGATTTGCAAAAAAATGGCCTGGTCCTTAAGGTGAAATATGGCCGTGTCCTTAAGGGGTTGAGGAAGGAAGGCAGCAAATGTTGTTCCAGACATTGTTCAGAAGAACAGCGTACTTGATTAAAGAGTTGATTGGAGAGGGGAAAACATAAAGAAGTACAGAAAATGATAAGCTGCTCAGTTAAAATGATCGCAAATGTTTTAAAATATCAACCAAAACCTGAAAGATGTGTAAGTAACTATCACAGGAAATAACTTGTTGTTCACAGGTGGACTGTATGGGCTCATAACATCATGGACTTGTCAGGGTCAGGTGCTGATGTATGCTATTGTGTCAATTTCATCTATGCTGAAAATACGATCCCGACCAGATGACCTGTCTGTGCGACTACAAACCACTGTAGATTAACAAATCTTAGACTCGCCATAACAGGCATGGATGATGACAAAATGTTCCTTGTCTTTCCTTTTCCTTGTATGTAAGCATTTTCTAAAATCGTAAAAATAAAAATTAGTGGTAGAAAGCGAAAAACTACCATTCGAATGGATAAAAGAATAGGCAAGGACTCAGCCAACAATCAGCTCCAGCAAGATCAAAGAAGGTCTAAAGTTACCTGTGAGTACTGTTAAAATTAGAAGATGCCTATGTGAAGCCAAGCTATCTGCAAGAAGCCCCCGCAAAGTGCCACTGTTGGAAAAAAGACATGTGCTGAAGAGGTTCCAATTTGCCAAAGAGCACATTGACTGGCCTTAAGAGACATTTTGTGGACTGATGAAAGTAAGATTGTTATTTTTGGGTCTAGTGGCTGGAGACAGTTTGTCAAAAAACGGAAGGGAAAAAATAAAGTTTGTGTGCACGAGGCCTTAGGCCCCTTGCAGACAAGCGAGTATTCCACGCAGGTGCAATGCGTCATGCGCATTGCGGCTGCTCTGAATACGGACCCATTCATTTCCCTGGGTCTGTGTACATGAGTGTTGTTTTTCACGCATCACTGTGTTGCGTGAAAATCACAGCATGTTCTATATTCTGCGTTTTTCACGCAACGCTTGCCCCATAGAAGTGATGCAGATGCGATTTTCACAGATGGTTGCTGAGATACAAAACTGAAAGAACTTTCTTGCGAAATCACGCATTTTCACTGAACGCATCCGCAACTAATCCGCTCACGCTCGTCTGCAAGGGGCCTTAGGGTCCTAGAAATCTACCGAATTACACTGGCATAATGCTGTTAGTGTATTACAATAGATTTCAGAACTAAGCGTCACACAGCATTATAAATCATTATAATGCTGTGTGATCCCTGTCAGAGGAAAGGAGGCCAGAACAGGACCTCTCTGACACGCAATGCGCGTATATGGCATTCAACACGCTTGTGTGCGTCTTTACCTAAAGGTGCTACGATGTTTCACATGTTCCATTGCACGCCAGTTGCTGAAAATGTGTTGGTGTGCATCTATGGCCATGTGTCAGTATGGCAATACTTGTGGGTGTACCATTGCATGCTGTGTAATGCACACTGGCTGAGGATACTTGTGATCAAGTCTAGTTTTCTTAAATCTCTTCTATGTTCAGCAAGGCAGGGATTAATTACTCTAGGTTGCTGTGTGCTTTGTAGGGGTTAATGCCTCTTTATGTTCGTGTGCACCTGTCTGTGACTAACCTCCACATTTCAGTATGCTATATTAGTTGCCGAGTTCTTATCAGTTGTGGATTTGTCTCCAGTGCATTATTATTTTTTACATTCATGTCATTTCATGTTATGTCTTTCTCGCCTGCTATTCCACGTTTTGCCTCATTTCTTTATGGTTTCAGTTTGCATGCTCTAAGAAAACAAAGGGAGGGTAAAAAAATAAAAATAGAAAAAATAAATGAACCCGGCCAAAGGATTTTTGTGACAGTTTTTGATGCAGAGGTGCCACAGCTGTTGCAAAACTACAACTCCCAGCACGCCCGAACAGCCTACAGCAGGGCATTGTAGGAGTTGTAGTTTTACAACAGCTGGAGAACAGCAGGTTAAGCATGCATGCCCTTACAGGTAAATTGGCTAAATTAGTGTATAAATGGCCAAATGATCTGATTAAGGGTTCATACACACGACCATAATTCTGGGTCCACATCATTCATTTCAAAGGGGCCACAAAAGATTCGACAGCACACAGTGTGCTGTCCGCATCCGTTGCTCCATTCAACGGCCCGGCAAAAAAACATAAAAGCATGTCCTATTCTTATCCGCAATAGTGGACAATAATGGTCATTTTCTATATAGTAAAATGCGGAACGCACACGGCCAGTATCAGTGTTTTGCAGACCTGCAATGTGCACATGGTGCAGGTGTGCAGAAAAACTGTCACAATTTTGCTGAGTTTTAATGCGATTTTGCAGCAGATCTCACCCTTCCATTAAAAAGGGGGAAATTTGCACCAAAAAAGAAAAACAAAGCAACATCAATTGACGTACTGCAGACGTCAAAATCCACACAGATCAATTTCTGCATCAAGGAAAAAATGCAAAGTCTGCAAGAGATGTGTCTAATTTGTCTCACACTTTGTAACTGTATTACAATTCCTTTTTTTGCCGCGCAGCACCCTAAGCGTGATCATAAATGATTATCTTTATTGCCAATTAAAGGAAATGATCAGCCCACAAACGTTTGCTTGTTTGTTGACTGATTTGGTGCATATAGACCAGTAGCAATGATCAGGTGAACAAATGTTGGGGGTTAGCTGAGAGTTACAAATTTTAGACAAGCCTCCTCTAAAAAAAAAAAGTTATGCTCACTTCTTTCTGCACTGTGGCACTGGCCCAGTCCTCCTGCCATGTATTGTTTACAAACTGCTGCAGATGTGCCAGCGTATGACAAGAATGCTGCAGGCAATTATCTGCCTTAGGGCTCATACACACAAACGTATTTTCTTAAAGGGTAATCCGTGTGCATTCCATTTGTGTATGTCCGTTCAGCAAAAAAATAGAACATGTCCTATTGTGGTCCGTATTACGGACAAGGATAGGACTGTTCTAATAGGGGCCAGCTGTTCTGTTCCACAAAATACGGAATGCACACAGACGTCATTCGCATTTTTTGCAGACCGCAAGATACATACAGTAGTGTGCATGAATGAGCCTTTACATCTGCATGTCATTGTTACTTTGACATGCAGGTGTATAGCATGTGCCCATGCAGCTAATCACTGTGCTCAGCAGTGAGGCGGCATGTGCCTTCTGCAGCCAATCACTGTCAGTCACATCACTACTGCAATTGCAGGATGACTTTTCATGGGGCGGTAGTTTAACTTTTTTTTTTTTTTTTTTTTTTTAAAGGCACCTGGGAGCTTGTCCCAAATTTTTAAAATCTCTTTAAAAGGGGTTGTCCAGGTTCAGAGATGAACCCAGACATACCCCCTGATGTTGGCATCTGAGCATGTCATGCTCTGATGCGCTTCCTTGCCCTGCGTTGGATCGCGCAGGGCAAGGGCTCTTATTTACAACACTACACTGACGGGCGGAGGCTTTCGTCCAGCAGTGTGTTCGGTGACGTCACCGGGCTCACTGCTGGGCAGCCCTAAGGAGAGCCCGGTTCGTCACCGGAACACCTGAAAATGCCTCTGCCCTGCGCGATTCAACGCAGGGCAAAAGGAGAGAATCTGAGTATGAATTGCTCCAGTCAGGGGGGCTGCTTGGGTGAAAATGGGGATATGTCCGGGTTCAGCCCTGAACCCGGACGACCCCTTGAAGGAGATGTGTTTATTATGTCGGCTTTGAATGAGGACCATAAAGATGAGAAAACTCTCTACATTTTGTTTATTGAGACAAACTAATTAAAAAGGCACAAACAAGGGGCATGTGTTTACACAGACAATATAACAAACATATACATTAAAAGTGTAGGAATGTGGTTGCTTTCTGCTAAACAGAAAGTACCTAAGCTTTTGTATATACAAAAGATGTACAGTTTATGTCCTACAATATAAAAGATCAGTTATAAAATATTTTTACACTGAATTCTATTTATTGTATATAGCCCCCACACTGTCTGTAATTTTCTATCCAAAGGCTTCTCATATGAGAAGTGTCCTCTTTTAAAGCATGCCATTTTTTGTACTGCAATGGCTGAATAGGCCTTTATTTTTAGAATACGTGATCTACTTAATCCATTGTCCTCATTATCTGCTGGTATAAAATAATTCATGCAGCAGAAAATAGGTTGAAATGTATAAATAAAAATTACTCTCAATCTGATAAAAAAGTAAATGTAGAGTTTTCTCTTTTTTTTTTTTTTAAGTATCGCTAAACTGAATGGCTGGAACAGTCTGCAACACATTGATTATAAAATGTGTTTGCTAGTATCTACAGCAATTTAAGAATTTAATGCATATCTATAATGAGAAAAAAAAGTTCAGTTCACATGATGCTCTAAAAGTAGAAATCTTGTTTTGGTTGACTACGGTTTGGGTAACATGTCGGATGAGGAATAAAGTAAAAAATAAAAAAATATAGCTATAAGTAATGAATGAGGTGTTCTTAAGTGTGTAATCTGACCAAAAAGCAAGTGCTATTGGGAACAGGCCCAAATATGCAATATCCCACTTTCGCTAAAAGAATAATACTAGCAAGAACAAGGATCTGGATATAAAAAATGCTAACATATTTACACACCGAACACAGATTTCTACAGCACACAATTAAGAAATTTCATAAGGGGGAGAAAGAAAAAGGGAACTCAAAACAAAAACCACAAATATATCTCAATATAATCTTGGTTTGTCTTGTAGGGCTCACTACCTAGTTAGTGGTTAGAAAAATCAAACTGTATACAATTTTAATAGAAGACAACAGTTCCTTCTCAACTTTCTGACCCATCAGCAATCCAAATGGGTAAAGATTAACACATTCAGTTCTTGTGCTTCTACACCCAATTTTTGTGTTTCATTTTCAGATGACAGGCATTCCGTATGTTTGTTTCATGCTGGTTAATGTGCTGTTTAGTGCTATAATGGACACCTCAGCGAAGGATGGTAGCAACGCTTCAGAGGAGAACATCCTGAGGGAATATGATGGAACCACCAGCTTTGGAAGCACACCACCATAACCATTTCATACTGAATCTATAGTCTTTGCAATTTGTGAAGATGCCTCTATTTTGTTGTTCTTTGCCAATAATCTCGATCAAATATTCCCTTCAGGTTAAACACGGAAATAATGTTTACATTCCAAATGCTGAGGATTCAGGAAGCAAAAGGGAAAAGCTTCTTGGTATTTTTGCTTGTTTTAGAACTGTTTGCGTATAAACCTGGGCATTCACTCAATGTGAGACAGACCAGATTTGTTTGTATCTGCCTTCCTGCCAGTGTAGGGTACTTCCATCTTCCTATGGAATACTGTTTGCAAACGTGATTCATCACTGTGAAAGGCAGATTAATATGAAGACATTTACTGTGC
Source organism: Bufo gargarizans (assembly GCF_014858855.1). Taxonomy (NCBI): domain Eukaryota; kingdom Metazoa; phylum Chordata; class Amphibia; order Anura; family Bufonidae; genus Bufo; species Bufo gargarizans. The sequence goes on along the minus strand of NC_058082.1, from coordinate 335,822,961 downwards.
AATCTGCAGGTTTCAATTACTTGGAATATTAACAGTTAAAAAAATCGCACACAAGGTGCCTGAACGAACATCACTCCCAAAAAGAAAGGGATTAAAAAAGAAAAGAAAAAGAAGAATGTATCCAATTCATTGGTATACAAATAATAAAAAAAGAAATCTTGCTAGTGTTATTAAAATCATTAAAAAACAGGTAAAATACTAATATTGTTTTAAATCAGTCAAACAGTCTTCTAGCCGATATTCAGTCTTCAGTTATAGTTTATCCCTCTCCTCTAAGTGGATGTGGTCCAGGACAAACAAATCCCAAATACTAAAAAATGAGCAATGAAATTGTATCTCCTTCTTATATCAGAAACAAGTTGCTTGTAGAGAACTACAGAACAACTCGATAATACTGCTGTAAATTTATCTATAAATCCATTTTACTTTACCAAGGTGATGTAGAAGGTAGCGCTTGAGATAAGAATGGCATACTCTCCACCGGCCTCATAGCTATATTTAATGGGGCAGCTAAAGTCATTGAAGTTGGGAGATTCATAGGGCTGGTTATAGTGACTGGGTGTGCTATATTAACTGGAGCAGTGACCGACGTAGGCAAATTAACCGGTGATGTCAAAGACAAAGGTGAAGTCATTGATATTGGTGTAGTTATAGTCACTGGATGCCCCAGATTCATAGATGAAGTGATGTTAACAGGACTTGAGACATTGACAGGACTCCTCATACTCATGGCTGCTGCAACTGTTACTGGGTTGGTCAGGGTTCCTGATGCTGCCACGGAGGATGTAATATTGAAGGGAGAAGTAAGTGTTACAGATGTCTGAGGTGCAGTAGAAGTTTGGCACATGTTGCTTGTATCTGGAAGAAAAAGAAATTGGTTATCCGCAGGCACTGTTTAGTAAAGGGTAAGGCTACTTTCACACTAGCGTTCGGGCGGATCCGTTCTGAACGGATCCGCTCATAATAATGCAGACGGAGGCTCCGTTCAGAACGGATCCGTCTGCATTATTTTTAGCATAGAACAGCTAAGTGTGAAAATAGCCTAGTACGGATCCGTCCAGACTTTCAATGTAAAGTCAAGGGGGGACGGATCCGCTTGAAGATTGAGCCACATTGTGGCATCTTCAAACGGATCCGTCCCCATTGACTTACATTGAAAGTCTGGACGGATCCGCACGCCTCCGCACGGCCAGGCGGACACCCGAACGCTGCAAGCAGCGTTCAGCTGTCCGCCTGGCCGTGCGGAGGCGAGCGGAGCGGAGGCTGAACGCCGCCAGACTGATGCAGTCTGAGCGGATCCGCCTCCATTCAGACTGCATCAGGGCTGGACGGCTGCGTTCGGGTCCGCTCGTGAGCTCCTTCAAACGGAGCTCACGAGCGGACCAGCGAACGCTAGTCTGAAAGCAGCCTAAGACAGCATCAACTATAAAACTAGGCAGCTAGTTTGCTGACTACATTCAATCAATATAACAGTTATAGTGCATATGTATGGTTTCTGAATCAACTGATATGAAGACATAAAATCACCTATTGAAAAGGTCCTATGATTCTGATCCACAGCACAATAGAGCGAGTCTGGAGCTGAAATAACAGGAAAAGTAATATATCAAAGTCCCAACATAAGGTGTTCTTACACATTCAAGTGACAAACTTCAGCAGTTTTATTTCTATTCATGATACGCTAGCAGTGTTAGATGGTTTCTAGAATGGTTTCTAAAAGGTTTAAAAAAAAAAGTGGGTTTATTTTGTACAAATGGTAATCACATGCACACATGTGGCGTCACCATGTTCAGCACAACTTGTATATTAAAAAACATGGTATCTTTATACCGCCTGGTGAACGTAAAGAAACAATGTAAAACAATAGCAACAGAATTGTCGTCCCCCCATCCAACCCAAAAGTAATAACTGTGAATCAATAAGTCTCATGTACCCCAAAAATGATATATCTCATTCCCCAATAGGCTCACAGATGGCTACAATAAAAAAAATAAAATAAAAAAAAATAAAAATTGGGATGCAGTGACAAACTAAAAAAAAACCTTTTTTTTTTTTGCATGAGATGTGCCATTGTGTAAAAGTGGTAAAAACACAAAGTGCACATTTGGAATAGCTGTATTCATACTAACCCACAATATAAAAAGTAACAGCTACACAGTGAATATCGAATAAAGTAAAGTAAAAAAAAAAAAAAAAAAAGTGGCAGAATTGCATAAAAATTGTTTTTCTTCCACACAAAAAAATAAGCCCTCATCTTAAATGGACAAGTAAAAAAACTTATGGCTGTCGAAATTTGAAAGATAAAAAATTCCTCTGGTCTTAATGGCAAAACCGTACTTTTGGTATTAAAGTACCAAAGATAATGCCATGATAGAGGAGAAAAACAGATTGGTGGGGGTCTCGGTGGTCAAACCAATCTAGATAATGGGGGTTCGAGCATGCTCATTGCCGTTCCCTTAACCACTTCCAGACCAGGCCATTTGCCCCCTTCCTGACCAGGCCTAATTTAGAAAATCTGACGTGTCACTTTATGTGGTAATAACTTTGGAACGCTTTTACCTATCCAAGCCATTCTGAAATAGTTTTATCGTGACACATTGTACTTCATGTTAATGGTAAATTTGAGTCAAAATGTTTTACTTTATAAAAAAAATCCAAAGTTAACGAAAATTTGAAAAAAATGTTTACTGTTTTTCTAAATTTGAACCTATCTGCTTTTAAGACAGATAAGTGATGCCTCATAAAATATTTATTAACATTCCCCATATGTCTACTTTATGTTGGCATCATTTTAGGAATGTATATTTTTTTTTTTGTACGCTAGAAGGTTTAGAAATTTAGAAGCAATTTTGGAATTTTTTAAAGAAAATTTCCAAAAGTCAAACTTTAAAGAACCAGTTCAGTTCTGAAGTCACTTTGTGGGGCTTACATAATAAAACCAACCCATAAGTACCCCATTTTAGAAAGGACACCCCTAAAACTATTCAAAAATGGTTTTAGAAATGTTGTTAACCCTTAGGCCTCTTTCACACGGGTGTCATGTTTTTTGCCTAGATAAGATGCGGGTGTGTTGTGGGAAAATGCACGATTTTTCTGCGCGAGTGCAAAACATTGTAATGCGTTTTGCACGCGTGTGAGAAAAATCTGCATGTTTGGTACCCAAACCCATTTGGGTTAGGTGTTCTGTAGACTGCATTATTTTCCCTTATAACATGGCTAGAAGGGAAAATAATAGCATTCTTAATACAGATTGCATAGTACAATAGGACTGGAGGGGTTAAAATAAATAATTTAACTCACCTTAATCCACTTGATCGCACAGCCCGGCTTCTCTTCTGTCTTCTTTGCTGTTCACAGGAATAGGACCTGTGATGGCATCACTGCGCTCATCACATGATCCATCACCATGGTAAAAAAGATCATGTGATGAGCGCAGTAACGTCATCACAGGTCCTATTCCTGTGAACAGCAAAGAAGAAGACAGAAGAGAAGCCGGGCTGAGCGATCAAGTGGATTAAGGGGAGTTACATTATTATTATTATTTTTTTTTTAACCCCTCCAGCCCTATTGTACTATGCATTCTGTATTAAGAATACTATTATTTTCCCTTATAACCATGTTATAATGGAAAATAATAATGATCGGGTCCCCATCCTGATAGTCTCCTAGCAACCATGCGTGAAAATCGCACCGCATCCGCACTTACTTGCGGATACTTGCGATTTTCACACAGCCCTATTCATTTCTATGGGGCCTGCGTTGCGTGAAAAACGCACAACATAGAGCATGCTGCGATTTTCACACAACACACAAGTGATGCGTGAAAATCACCGCTCATGTGCACAGCCCCATAGGAACGAATGGGTCCAGATTCAGTGCAAGTGTAATGCGTTTACACCACGCATTGCACCCGCGCGGAAATCTCGCCCGTGTAAAAGGGGCCTTAGGTATTCCACAGGAATTAAAGCAAAATAGCGGTGAAATTTCAAAATGTCACTTTTTTTTGCAGATTTTCCATTTTAATAAAAAAACAATCCTGGAACACATCAAGGGTTAACAACAAAAACCTCAATATTTATTACCTTGATTATGCAGTTTGCAGAAACACCCTATATGTGGTCATATATCGTTGTTTGGGCACACAACAGGGCACAGAAGGCAAGGAGCGCCATAAGATTTTTGGAGGGCAGATTTTGCTGGAATGGTCTTTGGGCACCATGTTGCATTTGAAGAGGCCCTGAGGTAACCCCGCAGTGAAAACCCCCAAAAAGTGACCCGATTTTGTAAACTACACCACCCAAGGAATTTTTAAAAGGGGTGTAGCGAGCACTTCCCTCAACAGCTGTTTCATAGAATTTTTAATACTTGGGTGTGAAAATGACATTTATTTTTAACAAGATAAAATAAAATAATACCACCCCACCCAATTTGCTACCCATTTTCTCCTGAATACAGTGAATACAGCAACACCCCAATTGTGGTCAAACTGTTATTTTGGGATATGCCAGGGCTCAGAAGGGAAGGAGCGGCATCTGGATTTTCTAACATGGAATTTTCTGTGTTTTTAAGAGCAATACATTTTATTTATTTTTTTGCTGAATGAGCTGCGTGAGACAAGCTGTAGTTTTTATTGGCACAATTTTGGGGTACATTTGGCTTTCTGGTTGCTTTTTATCTCATTTTTGGGAGGTGAAGTCACAAAAAAGCAGTTTAGTGTCATTTTTCTCTTTTTACACCATTCACTTCATGGGGGGAGATCATGTGATATTTTTGTAGAGCCAATTGTTACGGACGTGGCGATATCAAATGTGTCTTTTTTCCACATTTTACGAAAAATCTATCATACAGCCATTTTTTTTTTTCTGGCTATGGTCTTGTGTGGGGGCTAATTTTTGCGGGATGAGTTGGCGTTTTTATTAATACCATTATGGGGTACATACAACTGATTAATTAAACATGTTTTTTGGGAGATGAGCTCACAAAAAACAAAATCAATCTGTTTTGGCGCAATGTTTTTTTTTACAGCGTTCACCTGATGGAATATATCATATGATATTATAGAGGCGGTCGTTGCGGACATGGTGATATCAAATATAAAAAATTTTTCTTCTATTTAACATTTTTTTTAAATAACTGATTTGGGGAGGGGGATTTTTTATTTTTAAATGTGAAACTATTTTTATTTTTTTTAAACACAATTTTTTTATTTTAGACTTTGTGTCCCCCATAAGGTCATACGAGAACTCTTGGGCAGACGTACGATTAGTGTGCAGCTGCCATCTCTGAATGGATGTTCAAGAAGTTTTTCAGAGATAAACAGACTCTCTGCTACTGTCAAAGAGAATAAAAAAAATTTATACACCTCTTGGGCATCGCCACATTCAAAAATGCCCATACTATTAAGATATAAAAATGTTTATATTACATATGGCAAAATAGGAAAAGTCAAAATGTCCAATTCGCCTTTTTTTTGTCTCCGCACCTGCTGCAAAAAGATAAAAAAAAAGTGAATCGAAAAGTCATATACACCCGAAAAGTACAGCTAGGGAATCTGTCACAAAGACCAGATCGTCGAACGGTGTGTTGTCTTCCTGGCGCTTGACAGATTACTGGGAGGAGCTGGAGAAGATCCAGCAGTCATGGTCCATATCGGAACCAATGACAAAGTTAGAGGTAGGTGGAGCGTCATTAAAAATGATTTTAGGAATTTAGCTCAAAAGCTTAGGGCAAGGACCTCAAAGGTAGTATTTTATGAAAGGCAGCGTGAGATTAGGGAGGTTAACAAGTGGCTCAAGAACTGGTGTAGGAAGGAGAAGTCTGGGTTCCTGGAGAACTGGGTCGACTTCTCTCTTGGCTACAGGCTCTATCGTAGAGATGGGCTGTACCTCAATAGGTAAGGGGCAGCTGTGTTGGGGGGAGAAGATGGCTAAAAGGTTGGGGGAGTGTTTAAACTAGGGACTGGAGGGGGGGGGGTAATTAAGTTATAGGATGGGAAGATAGAGACAGAGGGCAAGGTAATGGGACTGGGGGAGAAATGGAAGGAGGGACTAGAACAGCTCAGAAGGAAAATATATATAATTATACACACACACACACACACACACAAACACTGGGTGACTACTATATGCAATCATTAGATTGCATCTTGTTTTTAGAAATAGATACCTACGTATTACAGAATACAATATTCAGCATAAACTAATGCAGCGATTCCATCCGCAGGCCAGCATTGGAATATGCTAGTAAATAGGCCTGTAAGCATTGTACAGGCTAAAGCCTATTTACTAGTATGGCCGCCTTCCCCGATTTGAGCCAGGAGAAGGCAGCCCATGGGCTGGGAAGTGCACAGCTCCCAGTTTTAGCATTTCCAGATGGCATCTGAGGGGTTAAAGGTCCACGATTACCATTACTGCCAATCGCAGACATTAGCCCTGAGCTTCTGCCGTCTAAAACAGCAGAAACCTGGCATCTTTAAAGACCGAACCTCCACCGCACAAGTACAGCGGAGGTCTGAAAAAGGGTTAAGGCTACGATCACATTTGTCAGATTTGCTTTTATCCAAACCCCATGTACATTCCCTGACAAGATCCAGGGGAGAAATACAAGGTTCTGATTTCTGCTGAAATAAGTAGCAAGCCATTTATATTTGTAATCAATTTTTTTCACCATTTTGCTGCTAAACATCTGCCCAGATCATTTAAGTCATGAAATCCCCATTCACATTAATGGGATGCGGCAGATATGACGCAGACAGATCAAACCCGACAAGTGTAAAAATACCTTAAGGGCAGATTTGCTGCAGCCATTAATGTAATTGTGCAGCAAACGCATCTGAATGAGGCTTGCAGAAACAAACCTATTCAAATGTATAGAATAGATTTATAAGATGAAGACAAAACAAATTAGCCATGGGTCAGTCTACCATAACCGTCCATACAGGCCATAAATTCAGCAGGAGGAAAAAAAATCTGCAACAAAGCCGCAGCAAAATCTGCCTGAGTTACTTTTGCAGATCTGGTGTGCATTTTACTGAAGGTCAATTTCTGCTGTCAAAGGTTTAATGGCAGCTGGATCACTAACATTTTAAGAGTGAGTTGACATCCCATTTTTGCCATACATTTAAATAAGAAGGTATATGTTAACGGATGCCTCAGACTGATATACAGTGGCATTTGTCACCATAGAGTTCCATTGTATAAAAAAAATAAAAAATTAGAATCTATAGTTAGCGGTTTTACCATAAAATTAAAATGCTTACCATACTTATTCACCACTAAGTAAGGACGAATGCACACTGCCGCGGAACACGGGAGTGGTCCGTGGTATGCCGGGCTGCTGTACAGTATGACCTATACGAGTATTACTGTACAGCAGCGGCGGCATGAAGCGCACGGCGTCATAGCAACCAATGACGCCGTGCACTCCTGCTCTGAACAGGAATCCAGCCCGGCATACCACGGACCGCTCTCGGCCGCGTGCATTCGGCCTAAGACTGGGTTCACATCCTGTAGAGTCTGGTAAGGCTTCATTTACATCACCATGTAGCCTTTCCGGTCTCAGAGCAGGAAAACGGAAAGGACGGATTCGACAAATGACTGAGCCGAACGAAACCTAAGGACTCCATAGACTATAATGGGGTCTGTTAAGTTTCCGCTCAGAAGAAGATTTTTGAGCGGAGACAGAAGTAGTGCAATCTTCTTCTGAGCGGAAACCTAACGGACCCCATTAGTCTATGGGGTCCTTAGGTACTGTTCGGCTCAGTTATTTGCCAATCTTTCAGTTTTCATGCTCCTAAACGGCTGAACGGTGATGTGAACGAAGACTTACCGGATTCTACAGGATTTCTTTTTGCTACATATCCGTTAAACAGATAGCAAAAACATGATGTGAACCAAGTCTTACTTAGTGGTGAATAAGTGAGCATTTTAATTTTGTGGTAAAACAGCTAACTAGGGATGACCAAATAGATTCTAATGAACCGAATGCACTCGCTCATCTCTACAGGTAACTTAATGCACACTTGTGTTGCATAGCGTTTCATCACAAAAGGGTGGCTGCTTTCTTACAAAAACTGCACAACACATGCCCATAAATTGTGTGTGGTATTACAGCTAATACACATTCACTTTGCTGAAGCAGAGCTAATACCTACACAACACAAACAGGCATGATGCCGTTTACAAAAGAAAGCAGCCATAATGTTCTAATACTTAAAGGCTTTGTACACCTGCAAAGGCAATTTTTGATCAGCTAAAATAATATTTTCAATTGGCCAGTCACAAAGGGTTAACTGTTTTTCTAGCTGTGTGACTGGTACTTTCACTTTCTGCTGGTGATCTAACAAACCTCATCTCTAAACTACTGAGAGGACATAAACACTCATTTAAGCCACATTGTTATCAGTAAGATAAGAACTGAGCTATAATGAGTGTTTATAATGTCAGAGCAGAGATCAGGAGCCCTTCAGAAAAGGCAGAAAATCCAGGGGTTGACACTAGGGTATCTCAGCTATGTACAGAAAAACGAGATTTTTGTGAAACTCACCTGTAAAATCTCTTTCTCGCGTGGTTCATTGGGGGACACAGGACCGTGGGTATAGCTTGCTGCTGCCACTAGGAGGCGACACTAGGCTGAAAAGTGATAACTCCTCCCCTGCAGGCTATACCCCCTCCAGCCTGGAGAGAGCATATCAGTTTGTGCCCAAGCAATAGGAGTAGGAGAAAATAACCATACGGTAAACAACCAACAACTGACCAATGCCAGTCGGATCAAACCAGAACTGGGGCCATAGTGGCTCCACAACCGCCAACAATCACGGCAAACAGAAATCACTGGGTGGGAGCTGTGTCCCCCAATGAACCACGCGAGAAAGAGATTTTACAGGTGAGTTTCACAAAAATCTCGTTTTCTCGCTGGTATCATTGGGGGACACAGGACCGTGGGACGTCCTAAAGCAGTCCACGGGGAGGGGAAAAAAATCACATGCCCCTGGAGAAAAAACGTCCTTGAGGATGCGTAACTCACTGTCGCCTGCAAGAATTTGCTGCCTGGAACAGTATCCGCCGGTGCCTAGGAAGGCACCCGGTAAGACTTGACGAACGTGTGCCCGGAAGACCAAGACACTGCCTTCCACTCTGGAAGCTACTGCACGAGGAGATGGACCCGAGAATCGCCGACCGCTGGTCGGGTGGGCCAAGACTCAGCTGGGCGTTGCCCACCCGAGGGCGGAATGCCCGAGCAACTGTTGAACGGATCTATCCGGAAAACATCCTTTGGAGGCCGTCAGCCTTGACAAGGACCCCAGGATAAGAATTGGTAGAAGTCCTTAGGGCTGTAGGCGCCAGACAAGGACAAGCAAACCCAGAGGCCAAATCACATGGCTGATTGAGAGCTCGGTCCGTGTACTACGAGGGAGAAAGAAGAGAAACCCATGTCTGTGAGGCGTGGAAAGGCGACCACCTTCTGCGAAAAAAAGAGGACCTTGGACGGAACACCGCCCTATGTTCATACTTAAAGAAAAAAAGTACGTACAAGAAGGCGTAACAATTCAGAGAAAAAAATAATAAACAATGCCACCAAACAGCTGGCTCCTGGCCGCAGCTGTGGAAGCAGAACTAAAAAGCCAAGTCCTTAGGATTCACCTCTGGTCCAGAGAACAGCCCCTAGGGAGCGGAATATTGGTAGACCAACGCCCTCATAGCCAGAGAGGCTGGTGGTGAGATCTCTAGTAAGAGAAGCTGCCTGAGAATCACTAGGAAACAAACGCCTGAGCCAGGCGTGCCCCACTGCCGGCCAAAGTATCAATACCACATGGGAAAAGTAAGTAAAATAAAAGCCAATGTGAGCACCGCCAGTGATGGGAGCCCCGTCACTGACCATATTTCAACAAAACAGTAACGCTGCCTGGAAGGGCAGACGAGTGGAACAAAGATGAGAGAAATACTCTTGCCGGGTGAAGTTCGACCACAACGTCCAACGCCTTCACCATACCCGAGGAACCCTGGGCCCGAAAAAAATAAATAAATAAATAGGGATGGGCTCCCAGAGTCGTACAACCCATGGCTACTGCTCAGCTAGACAGGAGGATAAGGAGATCAGTTATCCACCACGAGGGGAGACCGGAAAGGAAACGTGTGATCCGTACCAGGAACGAAACTCCTACTAACAGGGGACGTCGTAACATACACCCGCTCTACCCGTCTTGGGAAGACTCTCAGTCCACCCCCGGAATGAGCAGTGAAAGAACAACCACCATTGACTTGAGGTGATATCACTGACATCTGAAGAGAGGTAGCACCACTGGCGACACAGTATGACTACTAGATCCAGGTCCCGCTTAGAACGGCAATCTAGAGCAGACGAGTGCCGTAGGGACTGATCTACCCAGTAGAACGCACTCAAAAGGTAGGTGCCGATCAGCCATTGTAATTACACCATCGCCACACCCGAGCCTACGACAGAAGGACAATAGCCAACAATAATGAAGAAAGATCGGCACTCACTATAGCCTTCAACAAAAGATGATGTCTTTTTTGGTCACATACAATACTCTGACGCGTTACGGCTCACATCAAGAGCCTTTCTCAAACATATGGATATGGATTGGATGTGGCAGAAGGACAACAGTTGTCAGAGCCACGTACCCTTATTGGTAGAAAACCAGAAAGAGGCCAGAACTAAAGCCCATTCCCATGTGAGACGGGGGCTCCACAGCGTCTAGTGGAGATGCGACACACCGCCAGAAGGGGAGGCCCTACCAGGGAAGCCCCAAGAGTAATGCACACGCCATACTCCAGCCAAGGAGTAGACCACACCGTAGAGGTCACTGATTCTCATGGTAGAGGAATCCGCTGCCTGACGAAAGAACTGTGCAGAAGGAGCCTTCGCATGTAGCGGAGACTCAAACACCCCTCGTGCGGTAGGGGCTACCGTATGCTCCGCCAGCATGGACATGAGGGGACGGCCTGAGAACATCCAGGAGAAGTTCTGGTATCAAGCTGGCCCAGTCAGTAGAGCCAACCCTAACCCCTCCACCTGACAAGGGCGCTGAACAGGAGCAACTGCCGAATTAGTACCAGGGTAGAACCCCTACCTGAGGGGGGGGCTGTCTCGCTACAGCGATTAGGAGCATCTGGCCCTAGCGTGAAGACTACCCTGCGAAGGAGAAGCCGTTGTAGTAGCCACTGCAGATTGCCAGCATAACGCCCTCATCTAGATAAGGATGAGTGGTGGACTCAGCATCCGGAGTCGGTGGAATACTCTGCTTGCTGGATCTTGATCACAGTACTCTGTGCAGTGTGACTGACCTGAACGGTGGAGGCTCATGGGGATGGGGAGTCTCTAGGACACATAAGAGTGGGTGACTCCCCTGAGAGCACAAAGGCCACATTCTTGTGTCTCCAAAGGGTGCATGAAGAAAAGAGGGATACAAAATGGGGGTATCCATAGTCTCCAGTGGCAGTATCCATATGCCACTAGATGGAGAATATCAGGCACCAGCGGTACCGACTGTTGCCACGGACCACCTGTGAAGGGAACCAAGGCATCTAGAGTCGTGGCGTAGCTGAAATACAGCATGCAAAGATGCATAGCGATTCCCCCGTTACTGGATCGTTTGTAGAGGGAACTGCCATAGGAAGTATGTGATGGCAAATGGGAGGTGGAATAGCAACCAACGGAAGCGCAAACCCCCGGTAGGGAAGGGGGTAGCGATAGTCAGAACCGCAAGCTACGGAAGTGTAAGTACCCACTCAATGGAGGGGGAAAAACCGACGGCAAACACTGCACCCAGTGGCAGTGCAAACGCTTTACCTACGATCGGGAGTAACATATCCAGTAAGTACTGTACCCCGAGGTCGTGCAATACATCACCCATCGAAGGGGGTAACGCACCTAGCAGGAACTTGCATATTAACGAGTTCTGTACTCTGTGGGAGGTGTCATCATCCCCCCCCCAGAAGGGTGTAATGCGTACGTAAACACTGCGACAGCAGTGAGAATGCCATCATGCCACCTAACAGACGGTTAATGTATGCTGACAATACTGAGCCCAGTGGAACTTCAATTCCGCCACTCACAGAAAGAGGGACACCTTGCCGGCATTGAGGCCAATGCTAGTGAGGTCAGTCCACCTCAGGAAGGAGGTAAAACCCAAATTAAGCACTGTATCTAGTAGAAGTGTAAATAGTGCCTAAGGAAGGGGTTAATGCATACACCAGAACCGGTTAACACGGACGTAATCTAGGGACCGAATAACTGTCCTGCCTCGGCCCGCTCGTGCGCAGTTCCACCTCTCAGCCTCTAGCCATGGCTGTTGCAGGTTGCGGCGGTGTTGAAATAAGAACCAAACTACCCGGAGGTGGAATGGAACTAAAGGTCTGCTTACCGATTGCACAGACGGTGCTGTAGTAACCAAACGACCCAGGAGGGTGGATTGGGAACTTCCAGAGGTCCCCCGCTGAGTTGCGCAGGGTAGAAACTCAAACAGACGCCCCCGGAGGGTGGATGGGAAGTTTCAGTTGTCCACAACTGGATTTGCGCAGTCGGATATTTGCGCAGTAGTAGCACCATTAACCAACCGGTCTCAGAGGGCGGATCGGGATCCTCCAGATGTACCCCACTGGATTTATGCAGTTGGAGCATCATCAACCAAACGGCCCGGAGGGCGGATTGGGGACCCTTCGGATGTACCCACTGGATTTACGAAGTTGGAGCATTATCAACCAAACGGCCCCAGAGAGCGGATTGGGATCCTCCAGATGTACCCCACTGGATCTATGCAGTTGGAGCATAATCAACCAAACGGCCTCAGAGGGCGGATTGGGATCCTCCAGATGTACCCCACTGGATCTATGCAGTTGGAGCATTATCAACCAAACGGCCCGGAGGGCGGAATGGGAATCTCTCAGATGTACTCCACTGGATATGCGCAGTTGGAGCATAATCAACCAAACGGCCTCAGAGGGCGGATTGGGATCCTCCAGATGTACTCCACTGGATTTTTGCAGTTGGAGTATTATCAACCAAACGGCCCGGAGGGCGGAATAGGAATCTCTCAGATGTACTCCACTGGATATGCGCAGTTGGAGCATAATCAACCAAACGGCCTCAGGTGGCGGATTGGGATCCCTCATACGCACTCCATTGGAACTTGTGGGCTGAGGAGAGCAGGATCTGCATGCGCATAATTTTTTTAAAAAAAAAGTTTTTGTTTTTTTTTTGTTTTTTTACTAATTTTTTATGAGGACCTAGCCCGATATGGAGAAGGGCTGTATACTGCAATATAAAGGCACAGTGTGCCTGCAGACAGAATCTATAGAAAGCAGGGGCCTGAAATGAGAGAGGAAGTTCCGGCCTAGAAGGCCGCAAAGGCCGGGGACTAAATTATCACGCCGGCCGACCGGGACTCACCGCTAGTCAGTACATAGCGAACCTGGATCGATGTCCGGAATGCGGTCACCTGAGTCCGCTGACCACGTAAGCCCATCGGAGGAGTAAATATGCGTGGCCGAAGAAATCAGAAAGAAATAAAACGGTAGGCCCAAATAAAGCCGGGGCATAAATTTTGCGGCGTCCGGCCGAGTAGGGAATCCGTTCTGCCTGCTCTCCCGGGACGGCTTAGTGGACTCCTGAAAAGGGAGCCGCCGAGAAGGTGCGTCGCTTGGCCGACCGGGAAGCCCACCCGGTCGGTCGGAGAGCGGGGTCACCGGAATAGGGCGCAGAAGGCGCCTGTTTGTAGTCGGGAAGGTGAAAGTAACATGCCGCGGCCGTGGAAAGGGATTAACCCTTTCTACTGAGGTGAGCTGGGCGATGGGTGGAGGATTCCTCACCCCCTCAAGAAGGGGCCATGTGAGGGGGACAGGGAGGGACAGTAAAACTCACCAGACTTCATCTGTGTTCTTCACCCATAGTCTTGTACCAGCAGGGCCACCCCACGACCGCTGGCACCAGGCATCAGGGGTCCATGTAGAGAAGGGCTGGGGAGGAGGTGGCCCTCTTGCTGGCGGGAAGCAGGGGAGCTAGGCTGCCCTGGTCCACTTTGTCTTCTTGGGGGAGGCAGGGCGGTGGAAAGGCAACACCGGCCAGCCTCCCAGGGAGACAGAGACGCATGCGAATCTGTGCCCCTTAACCTAAAAATAAAATAAAATAAAAACAAAAATCGTAAAAGAGCCACCCTGCTAAGCAGGGAGGTCTGCCTCCTACGACACTAAGCTAAAAACTGATATGCTCTCTCCAGGCTGGAGGGGGTATAGCCTGCAGGGGAGGAGTTATCACTTTTCAGCCTAGTGTCGCCTCCTAGTGGCAGCAGCAAGCTATACCCACGGTCCTGTGTCCCCCAATGATACCAGCGAGAAAAAGGATTCCCTATTTTTAATAAAGACCAATTGAAAAAATTATTTTTAGCTCACGAGTACAAATGCAATAATAAAAAATAATTGCCCCTAAAGGTGTACATAGCCTTTCAGACAAAGTTAATAGAAGGCACTTACTAACGTAAATATTCAGCAGCATCATGCAGATATTGTCACTCACATCAGTCCCCGTTTCTAAAAAGTGCCCACGATCCAAATCTCAAAAACAATAAATAAAATAAAACACACACATGGGCCTACTTCGTAGTAATCCTATTTTGATTATCGGTAGGTTTTGATCTGATTTGTGGGTCCAATCAGCCAGTATAAAAAGTCTTTCAGTATAGGGTATCCATATCAGGTCAGAATGGGGTCAGATTCCAGACAGACCCACAATCAGTTGATCCTAAAGAATAGGCCTCCAAAACTAAAGTAACAGAATCCCGTTAACATTCTTTTGCTTCATACCAATACCACATAATCTGAAGAACTGTTTAAAGCAGCATTGCAAATTCTAAAATGGTTGGTTACACAGAACCCCATAGAATAAATGTTAACTCTCTAGTCAGAAAATACAATAAGCAAACCACAGCACGGATCCTCTCTGTAGCTACTAAAAGCATGTTGGGAAAAAAATGGCACACTTTAGTTAAAGAAAAAACATTAACTAAAAGTTACTGTAGCCGCAGTACATGACCTAAGAAGGTGCACATATTAAAATGTAAACATTTAAATACCTTCATATTTGATTCTACAATGAACTGGAGTTTGAAGTTCATGAAGTTGTCCTATGAAAGGCAGAAAAAAAAAGCGACGTTACATCATAAGAGATCGCCACAATTTCTCTGAACATACTGAAAAAAGAGGTAAGTCCACATTATACATCTAATGCTTATTGGTTTGAAGGCTGAGAATAGAGATGTGCATCATCAAAAGCAAAATTAAAGGTCAAGGCACCAACGTAACTTAGTCTCCTGTCAAGCGGACAGCAAAACGCTGCAAGCAGCGTTTTGGTGTCCGCCTCCATAGAGGAGGCTGAACAGAGGCAAACTGATGCATTCTGAGCGGATCCTTTTCCAATCAGAATGCATTAGGGCAAAACTGATCCGTCTTGGACCGCTTGTGAGAGCCCTGAACAAATCTCACAAACGGAAAGCCAAAACGACAGTGTGAAAGTAGCCTTAGGAGGTGATATCTTTGCACACAATTAAGACAACCACAGGAATTCTGCCAACAGGGATTGGTTTCTAAATCTGCAACTGAAACTACTAAAACCATAAAAGGTAAGCTGTGAGTTTCACATATTAAAAGGGGTATTTGGATATGTGAAGTTATCTTCTACCCACAGGATAGGGAATAACTATTAGCAGTCAGACCCCCAGGCATCACAAAGATTGGGTGAATAGAGCCGCAGATCAAGCAAGCATGCTGGCGCTCTATTCACTCTCTGTGGGACTGCCCAAGAGTACAGTGTATGCATCCTAAATGATTATGCATGCCCTATGCAGAGTCAAAGCCCATGCCATAATATGCCTGGTTCACACAAAATGTTTCTCCAAGGGTACTTTCACACTAGCGTTATTCTTTTCCGGCATTGAGTTCCATCCTAGGGCCTCAATACCGGAAAATAACTGATCAGTTTCATCCTAATGCATTCTGAATGGAGAGCAATCCGTTCAGGATGCATCAGTTCAGTCCCTCCTACGGTATTTGGCCAGAGAAAATACCGCAGCATGCTGCGGTAATTTCTCAGTCCAAAATGCAGGAACACTTGAAATGTATTAGTGCCGCGTTGACGGATCCGGTCTTCGCAGACCTTTAAAATGTGAAAATAAATACTGGATCAGTTTTTATGGATGACACCGGAGAGACGAATCCAGTATGTCAATGCATTTATCAGACAGATATGCATCCGAATCTGTCTACAAATGATATCAGTTTCCATACGGATTTCCAGATCCAGCAGGCAGTTCCGGCGACGGATCCACACAACACAAGTGTGAAAGTACCCTAACCCACAAAACAGCATTCTTGTCCGCCATTTTTGCACCTACTGTCTGTCCTGATCTGTTCTTAAATTTAACAAAATAAATTGTACCCACCTTATCTACACATACAGACAGATGCCACATAAATGGCAAGTGAGGTAGTATTCTAGAACCTTAAGGGGAGAATAGCTCATCAATATCAGATCGGTGGGGTATCAGCTGTTTGAAGGGGCCCTGGTACAGAAACTAAACAGCTCCATCCACTGTGTAGTGACCATCCCCGGTTTCTGCAGCTTTTGCAAACAGCTGACTGCCAGGAGTGCCAGTAGGCAGATCCTGGTCAATCCGATACCAATGACCTATGCTAAAGATAGGGACTATTTGAGTATTTATGACCTAACTTTTCAGAGAACTTCTCTTAAAGCAATAGTACAGGTGCCAAACAAAAACACAATCCGGGGATATACCCCCTTACCGGCTCTATCAGGGAACCACGGTGTATGGAGAGCTGACGGCGTGCCACGGTGAGCAGAGATTCCTGAATTGAAGATTTGAGAAAAAAAAAACAGCACTGTGGTATTCCAAACTGGTCACTATTTGTAGAGAAAAGTAAACACTCAAGCAGTAAAAAACATCACCTTCTTGACGCGTTTCGGGCACCCAGGCCCTTTGTCAAAAGAAGGTACATACAAAAGTTAAAATACACGTTTAGAAAATGAATCCACCTATCAGGAGAAAAGTTTCATTAACAGATGGGAGGCAACTTAATGGTGAATCAGCCTCAGGGTAACAACCACCTGTGAATGGAATACAATTCAGTAAATCTTCAAAGCAAGCATATAGAGCACTGTTCAGACACACTCGAGGGGCTTTTGCAATAGAATCGAAAAAACACACTAAAAAAACAAAAGCAATAGATTAATGTACATGAAATCCCTGATGTTAATAGTGGTATATAACATCCTGTCTCCTATTTAAACCTGTTGGGAATCTGGTTTGAAGCATAAAAATCCAGAAAGTTCCTCTTGCTAGTAGATTTTTCTTATGATCGCCCCTCTGTATGGTTTAAAAACCCTTTCAATTCCACAGAGGGTGAAAAAAGATAAATCCCCCCTGTGGACATCACGGAAGTGTCTGGAAACTGCAGAGGTGTTCAGTGCACACTCATTCGCATCGGATAAATGTTTACGAATCCTTGTTTTTAAAGTATAAGGCTATTTTCACATTAGCGGCAGGACGGATCCGACAGGCTGTTCACCCTGTCAGATCCTTCCTGCCGCTATTTCGCCGTGCCCCCAGATCGCAGCTCCGTCTCCCATGACTGTAATGAGGACTGGGATGGAGCTCCGGAGCAGTGCACGGCGAGAGGCCGCCGGACTAAAAGTACTGCATGTCCGACTTTTTAGTCTGGTGGCCTCTCACCGCGAACTGCCGTGCTGCACCGGAGCTCCGTCCCCGTCCTCATTATAGTCAATGGGGACAGAGCAGCGGTCCGGTGAAATAGCGGCAGGACGGATCCGACAGGGTGAACAGCCTGTCAGATCCGACCTGCCGCTAGTGTGAAAGTACCCTTAGTAGTGCATCCCACACACTGCAATTTAAAGGAAGTACAGCAGATGAGATACACAACATACTTAGTGTTGCAATTAATATAGGATGAAATTTTAAAGGTAATATTGGTTTTGTATGATATAAAGGTTTTTGTTGTTGTAACATAGTTGCGACAGATCTTATGCCCGACCTATAAAAGCCTTTTGTTTTCAGCCAAGTACACGATGATTTTTCAGAAAGAAAAACTGGGGGATAGTATAGAGCCGACCGTACAAGCTCTTTTTTGCAACATATTTGACTCCCTCCTTGTAAAATATCCGAGACAACCTTGTCTTGGTACAAAATAGGAATATATTTATGATATTAGTAACCCGTTTGTACTCCTGGCTGTACACTGTGGAAAAAACAATGCCCTTCTTTTTAGACTGGTTCTCATGCATACCCCTAGAAAATAGAGCTAGTAAATCTTTCCTCCTGGTATCAGAGGCATATTTTATGCCTCGTTCCAATGACCAGGTGAGATATTTCCTAGCCCAAAAAAACTGCTAGAAATTCTCTGACATTCATTTTGAAAAATCGCATCATCTGAGCAGCTACGTCTAGACTACACGCAATTACAAAAGAATTCAGATTAAGGCTGCAGTAATTATTTCAGTAATCGCGTATTCTAGCGATTATTTTTTACGATTAATCGAGTACTCTAATAAGAAAAAAAATGAATTAAGACTGTTTTCCTTTATAAAAACTCAGACCCCCTGCCATCAGTCCCCAACACCCTTCGTTACCCTCTGTGTGATTATCCCAAGTGCTTCAGTTCCCCCCAGTGCCATGAGCTCCGTTCCCCCTGTGCAATCATCTCCCCCTCAACCCCTGTGCAATCATCCCCCCATCCCTTGTGAAATCATCTCCCCCCCCCCCCCTCCCTTGTGAAATCATCTCTCTCCCTGCTCCTCCTGACACCGAGTTCACAGTGTCATTGGTTGCTATGATGCTGTGCACCAACTTACCTTTCCAGCAGGGGCGCCGCAGACACTCCATCGGACCATGGATGTGCTGTGGAGTATCCCGGAGGCCCCCTGCTGGAAAGGCGAGTACTGCGGGCCAGCGGGAGTAATAGCAAGCACTTCACTCCCGCTCCGTGGTCACGTGACACAAACGAATCTTCAATGCAAAAAATTTGCATCGAAGATTTTTTGGGTCAAATTACTCGATTCAATCTAGTAATCGTTTCAGCCCTAGTCTAGACCTTATAAACTCGCCCCTTGGAATATTTTTGATGTGTAATGGATGACATGATGTTGCATGCAATAAAGAATTGCCCACAGTAGCTTTAATGTAAGTGGCAGAGACAATGCTATGATTGCATGAAGAGAGCAACAGATCCCGAAAATGTATACTCATTGTGTCAAAACCAGGGCTGTGGAGTCGGAGTCAATTTTGGGTACCTGGAGTCGGAGTCAGGCAAAAAATGAACCGACTCCGACTAAATTTAAATTGGAATAAAAAAGCAAGTTTAAATGTCCGAATTCATAAACAGTTATAATTAATGACTTCTCTACTGTAAGAATAAAGGCCAATGCATGCAGTGCCTCACGTAACTGCAAAACAAACACGTTCAGTGATGTGAAGAAGCATGCTTTTCATATGCTTCACTATATGGCACGCAATGCACAATTAGGAGTGGCAATACATATACTTTCCATTGTGTTGTGTTCTGATGTTACAGGGAACACAATGCCCATGGTTAACCTAGCCTCTCACTGATAAGGGATTAAGTAAATATGTGTTTTGCAGGACTAGAGACACTTGTATAAGTGAAGGGAATGGAGGGTCAATAGTTCAAGACTGAAGCTGTAAACCATGGATGTCAAACTCATGGCCCTCCAGATGTTGCAAAACTACAACTCCCATCATTCCCTGATAGCTGTAGTATGCCCAGGCATGATGGGAGTTGTAGTTTTGCAACAGCTGGAAGGCCACGAGTTTGACATCCCTGCTGTAAACCATTGGAAAAACTGCTGTCATTCAGCTAAAGCTATAAAACGTGTAAACTCAGAATGTTATCTTAAACTTTAAACATGACTATGGGATTCTTCTAGGGAAATCATGTTTTAAAATAAATGTCCCTTCTTGGATCCTCCCACTGCCCTGTCTTCAGCAGAAGATCAGCACACAAAGGAGAAGGCAGCAGCTTCTGCCCAACTACCTCTCTGTGCTCGAAGAGCTTAGAAGAACTTCTTTCTTTCCTTCCTTCAAGGAATGTATAAAATACATTCGCATATTAAATACAGAGGAGTCGGAGTCGGGGAGTCGGAGGTACAAAAAACTGAGGAGTCGGAGTCAGAGCATTTTTTATCTACCGACTCCACAGCCCTGGTCAAAACTTAAAGTGAAACTTAAAATTGAAATCAGTTGTTGATAAATGTTCCGAAAGCAATGATATCCTCCTGACGACCTCCCCAAATAATGAGGTCATCTATAAATCTGCCATACCATATTAGGTGCGATGAAAAGGCATTTTCTTCCGAAAAAAATATGACTCCTCCCACTACGCCACAAAAAGGTTAGCTAACGAAGGTGAAAATTTAGCCCCCACACTTGTAATAAAAACTCATCATCAGAAACTAAATAGTTGTGCGTTAATTATTATTATTTTTTTACTGAGAACAAACCAAATTTTTTTAAAACCATTATTATAGGATCTGTAACTGTTCAGAAGATGCGACAGAGCCTGTAATGCTAAATGCGGTACGCTGGAGTATAGAGGCCACATCACAGGTTACCCAGCAGTAACTGGATTTCCACTGAATGTCCTGAAGGGACTGCAAAACATGCTTGCTGTCTCTAAGATAGCCTGGGACCTGTAGTACTAATGCTGGGTTCAGACCTGAGCGTTCGCGATGGAGCGCTCTGTATGCGCGATTGTACCGGCGTTTGCAATCGCGCATACAGAGACAAGCGAACGCCCATTGTCGCGCGTTCCCGAAAGTCTATGTACGGGAACGCGCGACAAGACGCCCCAAAGAAGCTCATGTACTTCTTGGGGCGTCGAGCGTTTTACAGCGCGATCGTACGCGCTGTAAAACGCCCAGGTGAGAACCATGCCGATAGAGAAGTATTGGTTTCTCCTTGTTGAGCGTTTTACAGCGCGTAGGAACGCGCTGTAAAACGCTCAGGTGTGAACCCAGCCTAAAGGTTGCAAGATCCTATACACCCACTGACCTAATCTTTCATTCAGGGAACCTATGCCTGCAACTATAAGTCTCATAGGAGGGGGAAACACCTTAGGTAGTCAGTGGAAAATAGGACCAATTGAATGGGAGACAAGCAGAAAAGCTCTCATTTCTTCATCCAAAACCCCTAAAGATAAACCCCCTTGCCAAACTACTGGCTGAGAATTTCTGAATTGTAAAGTGGGGTCACGGGGTAATTTCCGATTTAGAAGTGTCACACAAAAGCTCCAGATTTAACTTCCTATAGAGTACAGAATCCAGAACGACGACCATGCCCCCTTATCCGCAGCACGCACCACTAACCTATCATTGTTTTTCATATCATAAAGAGCTATTTTCTCACTTTTAGTTAGATTGTTAGCATGCTTATTATTAAGGGAGGTTCTGTGGAGGTGAACTAGTTCTGACTCTACCAACTCCTGTAAATCATCCAGCACTGAAGTCCTGGACTGGACAAAAATCAGGATTCGGAACAGCAAATGCTGGCACTTGAGTACTCTCCCTCATAGATTCAGACTCTAAGGCCCCTTGCAGATGAGCGTTCCTCCCACAGTGATGATTGAGAATTGTCTGTGGTGTCACCAGAGACTAAATCAGAAAATGACACTTTGTTTGGTGACTGAAAGTCCTTTACCATATTTTTTAGATTTGCCCGAGTATAGATTTCAGTGTATCAGAGGAACGTGAATTTCTTTTCCAGTCATAGATTTTATTACTCTCATAGTCCAGATTGTCTCGGCTGTATTTGTTCTTTTTTATTTGTGCAATATCATTTTCCAATTTCAACATGTTAATTTTCAATTTTTTCATCAAGTTCTTTGAAAATGTGTAAATCCTTGTGCGGCTCCAATAATTGCTGTATCTCCTTTATATCCACATGTAAGGACTGCAGTAATTTCTTTTCTTGTTCCACAATAAGTGCAATTGGTTTAAACAAACATTCTGATAAGATTCCATTCCATTTGGTAGAAAAATCCTCACTATATATCGTCCTCGGTTTCTTTTTTATGCAAAGACCCCTAGGGATCATATGTTTCTCAAGGTAGGTTTTTAGGTTGGTCGAATCCCACCACACCTTTGTTTCTTTTATTAGAAGATCCTCTAAACGAAACATTAAATTTCTCTACATGAAAAATTGTTGCAAGTTTTGTTAATCTATCCGAGCAATCTTCTACACATTTGAGGCTCAAGATAGTAGGATTAGGATTCTCAGGTGCTTGCATGGTGTTTTATTTTCTTTAGGTGACCAGTTTGTATATAATACAGTTTATAATTATAGTCCATCCAATGAGCACGGTAAAAAAACCTCAAAAATGGCAAACAAAACACAATCAAGGGATATACCCCCTTACCGTGCTCTATATGCTTGCTTTGAAGACTTGCTGAAGTATATTCCATTCACAGGTAGTTGTTACACTGAGGCTGATTTAACATTAGGTTAACTATCTGTTAATTTAACTTTTCTCCTGATAGGTGGATCCATTTTTATAAACGTGTATTTTAAATTTTGTATGTTCATTATTATACCATTCTTTTGACAAAGGGCCTGTGTGACCGAAAAGCGTCAAGGTGATTTTTTTTAAATTGCTTTAGTGTTTACTTTTCTCTACAAAGTGATCAGTTTGGAATACGGCAGTGCTGTTTTTCCCCCCCTCAAATCTTCGATTCAATAGTACAGGTGAATAGAAGAAACTTTGCAAAATATTTTAATCACAGAAAAATGCAGTAACTAGCTGTCCTCTCTTGCTTCCTAAACTAACTCTCACTAAACCCACTCACTGAAGTATCACATTTCAACTAGGGTTGTTGAGATACCAAAATTTTTTATTTGGTTTCGATAATATAAAAATACAAAAAAAAGCTGCATGCATTACACACTTTATGAAACGTCCAGCCCATAATCCTATCCTATTTTTAGGGGGACAAGGTGACAAAAAATAAATAAAAAAAATTGGGGGAATCGCGCAGTTTTTAGGGTGTCCCCCCCCCCCCCTTGGACTTTTCGGAAGTGGCAATATAAAATATATAAACAAACATAT
Source organism: Bufo gargarizans (assembly GCF_014858855.1). NCBI lineage: Eukaryota > Metazoa > Chordata > Amphibia > Anura > Bufonidae > Bufo > Bufo gargarizans. The sequence goes on along the minus strand of NC_058082.1, from coordinate 335,799,799 downwards.
GTAAAATTGGGAAAAGGGGTGATTTATACTTTTTTATATAACTATTTCTCTCCTTAAGGGCTAGAATGTGGGATATTTTAATCCCTTGTCCTATTCACCCTAATATAGCTCTATCAGGGTGAATAGGACTTCACACTGTCCCTGCTGCCCTGGGCTTTGTGCACACAGCAACAGGGAGCTTACCATGGTAGCCAGGGCTTCAGTAGCGTCCTGGCTGCCATGGTACCGATCAGAGCCCTAGGATTACACTGCTGGGGCTCCATTTACAACTGTCACTGTACCACCAATGAAGAGGAGGGGAGGGGACCATGTTGCGACTGCCACCAATGATTTTAATACTGGGCATTATCAGTGGGTGGGGGCGCACTGCGCCACCAATGATTTTAATATTGGGGTAGGAGGGGGGGGGGGGGGGGGATTGGGGAGAGCGCACTGCGTAAATGATAATTAACGTCTAATACAGATACAGGAGGTGGGTGCAGCAGCAGAATCACATAGCCTGCACGCGATCGCTGCGATCCACAGCAATAAAAGCTCACCATCCCAGAGGTCGGGTGCAGGCTATGCGATTCTGTCGCCGCACCCACCACCTGTATCTGTATTAGATGTTAATTTTCATTGGTGGCGCAGTGCGTCCGCCCCTCTCTCCTCATTGGCAGCGGCGGCATAGGGGGAGGGAGAGAGTGACTCCTCCTCCCCTGTGCTGCTGAGGGAACATGGCACGATAAAAGGCAAACCCCGGTACACTCTGATGGCTGGGACCATGGGAGTACGCATAGTCCAGCACATTTTCCTATAGTGTGCAAGCACGACCACCGCTGCTGGATTGTAGGGTGTTCATAACCATGAAAACGAGCAGTGTATAATATGATGGAAAAATGAATCAATCAGCAAAGGAGGCAATATGGACAATCGCAATACTCTAGTAAGTGCCCTATATTAACTTTGTCTACATGATAAATGCCATTTGCTGAAGTGAGACAATCCACGAAACACAAGATACCGGCTGTGTGTGTTCCGCATTTTGCGGAATGGAACGTCCTGGGCTCTATACAACAGTCTTGTCCTGATCTGTAATACGAACAAGAATAGGACATTGTCAGGAATATGGATTAATATTTTATGTCAGCCATGTCCCCACACCAGCCATCAGATAGCAAAGGGGGACCCTGCTTCAAAGCCAGCAGATGGCAGAGAGCTTCTAGCAGTCCACCAGTGTTTACAACTTTTCACACTTCCATCCAAGATGATGTGACAGGAAGAATCTCTCAGCATGAGGTCTAGTCCATTCCCCAGTTCAATCAAATCTAGCAGACAGCATGGAACCGGCGACTTAAGGAATTATGATCGCCCGGCCATCACAGACACAAACCGGATACATATTTGTGTCCCTGTGGTCACGGTGAACAGGCCTGTGGTCTTAGTGTGGTGGTGGGATGCCAGGGAAGGGAGATATACATATCTCCCCACAGAAAACAAATAAAAGGTACCATGCTTGGACTCTACGGGTAGCCGGACCCCAGGCGGATCCGTTGGTCCCAGAACCATCTCCCTTTGACCTTATGGTCTGGAGCTATGAACCCTAGTGTTTTGTGGGTCATTTGCTGCCAGTCCAGCAGAGGGGGGTTGGTCCCCTCCCAGAGGCAGGCTACAGGTTAAAAGGATTGTGCCAGCAAGCGATCGTGTCTTTCTCTGAAAGGGGGGTCACATCGTGCCATACATTTGGAGAGACCTGGAAACTGCTGACATCACTGCCTCCACGTGACCGCAGCCAAGGACTATTACTCCATAATAACCCAAAGGAACATTCAGCTACTCGGTAACTGACTTGTACTCTGTGTAATCCTGTTTGTACCATACTACCTGTATTCGTAACCTCTGTATAGACCACTGTATATATTATTTGTGTATAATGTGTTATCTAGTGTGCCCTTAAGGAGGGGTGTATCTATCACAAGGCAAACAAGGCATTTGCCTAGGGCGGAACTTGCCAATGGGGCAGCAAAATGCCTTGTTTGCTTAGTGATAGTTACACAATATGCAAAATATTTTGTTTGCTCCTTGTCCGATCCAATCCTTCACTATGCGAGCGGCATCGCCGGCAACGCATAGTGAAGGAGTTGAAAGACTTACTTCCCCCTCCTCCTACTGACTTCCTCCCGACCGCCCCTGCCTTTTGCGTCCGCGCGTTGCCGTCGTGACGTCACATGGAGGTGGAGTCACGGGCTGGCAACGCTAGGGTGAGCCTCATCTCCTTCAAGTGCAGAACGGATCCTGCACACTGTCACCGTGAACACTGAGGCCAGGCCCCGGCCACCAATGCACTGATCCCTGAGCCTGCTGTCTTCAAAAACTGTAAGTACTTAAATTACAGTAATTCACAAAAAATCTACTACTTAGTTGTTTTATAGGGTAAGGGGGTTTGGACCTGTTGGGTGGTTAGAGGGGGGAGAATTAGGGAGGGGTTAATACTGTACTATCTCTAGCTGCACATTGTTTAAAAAAAAAAAAAAAGTAATCTATAAAATACATTTGTGTTAGAAGTTGTGCTTTTTTTAATAATTACAGCCATTTTATTTAATGTACTTGTATCATGTGGACTGACCACGTGCTAATTCAAACAATTTGAGTGTCTGTGATCAATATAGTATAGTTGACCTAGATGACTGATCTTTGTAAAGTGGTTGAATTTACATTTTATATTATTATATGTAAAGATTCTCTAAAAATAATAGATATAACATTTGGTACAGAAAACAAAATATTGGCCTTCGTTATTCAGTTTTAAAAACAAAGGAAAATGTGAAGCTCTAACAGGAAAGGGTGGAGCCTAAAAAGGAAGGGGTGGGGGTTACAGAGGAAGGGGTGGGTCAAAATTTATATTAGGGGGTGCCCGAGTTTAGTCTCACCTAGGGCAGCACAAAACCAAGATACACCACTGCCCTTAAGGCGATTAAATATATAATTTAAGCTTGTGCTGTCTTGTATCTCGATCACAAATCCCTACGTTCCGTGTTTCGGCCTAGTTATAAGCTACTGCGGGTTGGTTTCTCACCTTATATAATCCCATTAGTAGACCGGGCTTATATCAAACGAGAAGCTGGTGGCAGATTTCCCGGGCTGAGGAAGCGCTGTTTCACTGGGGCAGTGACCAGGCTCCCTCAGCTTGTTGCCTCTCTGTGCCCGTGTGGACAGGAGTCTGTGTAAACTATGCTAACCTTACCTCCGGGAAGGCGTAACGTCACATCTTGGTAACCAGTGACCATACCGCGTCTCGTGAGCTCGACGTAGTTGACGTCATGCGGACACGAGGGGTGGTATCCCTCACAGACATATTCTATTTTTTTGTGGGTGCTGTGGAACGAACATAAGGATCCAGACGGCACACGGTGTGCTGTTCATATCTTTCGCAGCCCCATTGAATAGGTCCGCATCAGACCCACCAAAAATGCTGATCAAAAAAATAAGTTTGTGTGCATAAGCTCTCATTTTATGCAGTAAAATTTACCGTAACTTTTATTTTTCACATTTTTTTCTGTTATTGGCAAAAAAAAAAGTTATCAGCCTTTGTATTGCTTGACTGCCTAGGAAAACAAGCAGCTTCATTGTTGGAGAGCACTACAATCCAAGGGCGGAACTAACTGTATGCTACAGAAGACAAAGCATGAAAAAAGATCCAGAATTACTAAGGGTACTTTCACACTAGCGTCAGTGTGACAACTGACAGCATTTGTAGACATATCCGGGTACAGACCCGTCTCTCCACTTGTAATGCAGATGGACGGATCCGTCTTGCAGCCTTTTTCACAGTTTTCCCGGTCTGCGCAGACTGATCCGTCCTCAGTCCGGCACTAATGCAAGTCAATGGGAATTTAGGGCTCTTTCACACCTGCGTTATTGTCTTCCGGCATAGAGTTCCGTTGTCGGGGCTCTATGCCGGAAGAATCCTGATCAGGATTATCCTAATGCATTCTGAATGGAGTGAAATCCGTTCAGGATGCATCAGGATGTCTTCAGTTCCGGAACGTAAAGTTTTTTGGCCGGAGAAAATACCGCAGCATGCTGCGCTTTTTGCTCCGGCCAAAAAAACTGAAGACTTGCTGCAAGGCTGGATCCGGAATGAATGCCCATTGAAAGGCATTGATCCGGACTTAAGCTAAACGTTGCTTCGGCGCATTGCCGGATACGACGTTTAGCTTTTTTAGAGTGGTTACCATGGCTGCCGGGACGCTAAAGTCCTGGCAGCCATGGTAAAGTGGAGCAGGGAGAGGGGGAGCAGCATACTTACCGTCCGTGCGGCTCCCACGAGTGACGTCAGGGCGCCCCACGCGCATGGATGACGTGATCGCATGGCACGTCATCCATGCGCATGGGGCACTCTGACGTCATTCTGGAGCGCCCCGGGAGCCGCGCGGATGGTAAGTATACCGCTCCCCGCTCCTACTATGGCAAACAGGACTTTAACCACTTCACCGCTCGGTCATGCAACTTGCAACTTAGTTGCATAACCGCTCGGTCATGCAACTTACCACCCAAATGAATTTTACCTCCTTTTCTTCTCACTAATGGAGCTTTCATTTGGTGGTATTTTATTGCTGCTGACATTTTTACTTTTTTTGTTATTAATCAAAATGTAACGATTTTTTTGCAAAAAAATGACATTTTTCACTTTCAGCTGTGAAATTTTGCAAAAAAAACGACATCCATATATAAATTTTTCGCTAAATTTATAGTTCTACATGTCTTTGATAAAAAAAAAATGTTTGGGCAAAAAAAAAAATGGTTTGGGTAAAAGTTATAGCATTTACAAACTATGGTACAAAAATGTGAATTTCCGCTTTTTGAAACGGCTCTGATTTTCTGAGCACCTGTCATGATTCCTGAGGTTCTACAATGCCCAAACAGTAGAAAAACCCCACAAATGACCCCATTTCGGAAAGTAGACACCCTAAGGTATTCGCTGATGGGCATAGTGAGTTCATAGAACTTTTTATTTTTTGTCACAAGTTAGCGGAAAATGATGATGATTTTTTTATTTATTTTTTTTCTTACAAAGTCTCATATTCCACTAACTTGCGACAAAAAAAGGAGATTTTTGTATAACTTACCAGTTAAATCTCTTTCTCGCTCTTCCTTGGGGGACACAGACCTTGGGTATAGCTCAGCTCCCTAGGAGGCGTGACACTAAGTAAAACTGTTAAGCCCCTCCTCCATCAGCTATACCCTCAGCCTGGAGATAGAGGCTACCAGTTGCGTGTCCAAGTAGTGAAAGGATAACAACCAATAACGGAAACAACCAGCCAGCAACCCAACGGGGCGCCAGACCATAACCCTGTAACAAAACACAGAAGGGTGGGTGCTGTGTCCCCCAAGGAAGAGCGAGAAAGAGATTTAACTGGTAAGTTATACAAAAATCTCCTTTTCTCGCCCATTTTCCTTGGGGGACACAGACCTTGGGACGTTCAAGAGCAGTCCAAGAAGGGAGGGACCACAAACCCAAGGCGGACCACCACCGGAGCATCAGGAAACCGCTGCCTGCAAAACCAGGCGGCCCAAAGCAGCATCCGCTGATGCATGCGTATGCACTCTATAGAACCTTGTGAAAGTGTGCAGAGAGGACCAAGTGGCTGCTTTGCACAACTGTTCAGCCGAGGCCCGATGCCTCTGCGCCCAGGAAGCTCCGACTGCTCTGGTGGAATGAGCAGTGACGCTGAAAGGCGGAGCTCTACCCTTGGCTCGATAAGCCTCAGACACCGCCAGTTTAATGAAACGGGCAATAGCCACCTTGGAGACCGCCAAACCCTTGCGCGAACCCTCCGGAACCACAAACAGGGAGTCCGTGCGCCGAAAGGATCCGGTGACCTCCAGATAAATCTTCAACGCCCTGACCACATCCAGACGGTGCAGTTCCCGTTCTCTGGGGTGGGAAGGAGAGGGACAGAGCGACGGAAGGACGATGTCCTCATTGATGTGAAAGGCGGAGACCACCTTTGGCAGGAAGGACGGGACAGGCCGAAGCACAACCTTATCCTGGTGGAAGAATCAGGAAAGGTTCGGAGCAAGAAAGAGCCGCCAACTCCGACACCCGTCGGAGAGATGTGATGGCCACAAGAAAAATGACCTTGCAGGACAGAAGGCGAAGGGAGACCTCCCGTAAAGGCTCGAAGGGGGCTGATTGGAGCGCCGAGAGCACCACATTCAGGTCCCAGGATGGAACTGGAGGGCGGTACGGCGGAACAGAGTGAGCCACCCCTTGTAAGAAGGTCTTAATTGGCCCCAGAGGGGCCAGGGGACGCTGGAGAAGAATAGACAGCGCCGAAATCTGTCCCTTCAGAGAACTGAGGCTCAGCCCCAGGTCCAGACCCGACTGGAGGAAGGACAGGATCGTGGGAAGAGAAAACCGGAGAGGTGGGATGCTCCGGGACTCACAGAACCCCAGATAGGACCTCCAAACCCGATAGTAGATCCTAGAGGACACGGGCTTACGAGCACGGATCATGGTGCGGACTACGTCCGCGGAGAAACCCCGTCGCGTTAAGACGGCGGTCTCAATAGCCACGCCGTCAAACGTAGCGAGCCTAAATGCTCGTGGAAGATCGGTCCCTGAGAGAGAAGGTCTTCCCTGGAGGGCAGTGGCCACGGTGCGTCTGCCAACAGCAACATTAGGTCGGCGTACCAAGACCGGCGGGGCCAATCCGGGGCGATCAGAATCGCGGGAACGCCCTCTGCCGCGATCCTCCGAAGAACCCGTGGCAGGAGGGGGAAAGGAGGAAAGACGTACAGAAGGGAGAATTCGCGCCACGGAAGAACGAGCGCGTCGGCGCCGTACGCCTTCGGGTCCCGTGCCCTGGCCAGGTATCGGGGGACCTTGTGGTTGAATTTGGAAGCCATGAGGTCCACGTCGGGGCGACCCCAGCGAAGACAAAGGGCTTCGAACACCTCTGGGTGCAGGGACCATTCTCCCGGGTCGATGGTGGACCGGCTCAGGAAATCCGCCGCCCAGTTGTCCACCCCCGGGATGTAAATCGCGGATAAGGCCGGCACATGCGCCTCCGCCCAGAGGAGAATGAGGGTCACCTCTTGCATCGCTGCAGCGCTGCGAGTGCCTCCCTGATGGTTTATGTATGCCACAGCCGTGGCATTGTCCGATTGGATCCGAACAGGGTGGCCCCTCAGTAGATGGGTCCAGTGTCTGAGGGACAGAAGAATCGCCCTCAGTTCCAGAATATTGATTGGAAGTCTGGACTCCGATAGAGACCAAACGCCCTGGACGGACCGGGGAGGGAAAACCCCCCCCCACCCCCGTAAGCTGGCATCGGTGGTAATCACCAGCCAGTTCAGTGGGAGGAAGGACCTCCCCCGTAGGGGGATATGCAACCACCAGCTGAGGGAAGCCCGAGCCAGGGGAGGCAGAAGAAAGGTCCTGTCCAGACTCCTCGGTGATTTGTCCCAGGCCGACAGAATTGCCCTCTGAAAGGTGCGGGATCGGAATTGTGCGAACGGCACCGCTTCGAAACAGGCAACCATCTTCCCCAACAACCGCATGCTGGTTCTGAGGGAAGGGCGGTGATGACGGAGGAGACTGCGAACAGACCCGCAAAGGGCCAGACGCTTGTCCGACGGGAGGCGGACCTCCGCCAACTCCGTATCCAGGAGCATCCCCAGGAAGATCAGCCGTCTGGAGGGGGTAAGAGAAGACTTGGGGTGGTTGATGATCCAACCGAACCGCGTCAGGGTCTCCAGAGTGAGTCCCACACTGCCGGATGCCTGAGAGAAGGAGGGTGCCTTGACCAAGATGTCGTCCAAGTAAGGGAGAAGAAAAACACTTCTTGAACGCAGAAGGGCCAAGACAGGGGCCAGGACCTTGGTGAATACTCGAGGAGCCGTCGCCAGACCAAAGGGAAGGGCGACGAATTGGAAGTGATCGTCCCCCACCGCGAAGCGCAGGAAGCGGTGATGACATGGAGCAACCGGAACGTGGAGATATGCATCCTGAACGTCGATTGAGGCCATGAAATCCCCTCTTTCCAGGGAGGCCACTGCGGACCTGAGAGACTCCATCCGGAATCTCTGCAGTCGGAGAAAACGGTTCAGGCGCTTTAGGTCCAAGATCGGTCGCACTGAGCCTTCCTTCTTGGGAACCACAAAGAGGTTCGAGTAGAACCCCCTGAACCTTTCCGTCGGAGGCACGGGGGCGACGACACCCTTGTCCATTAGAGAGCGAATGGCCGTGAAGAAGGCGGCCGCTCGTACGGGATCCCGCGGAGGACGGGACCGGAAGAAACGGTCTGGCGGAATGGACGCAAATTCGATCTTGTATCCGCAAGATACAATCTCGAGCGCCCATGCGTCTGAGATGTGGGCCCGCCATACGTTCCTGAACAGTAGAAGGCGGCCCCCCACCCGGGTGGGTGGGGGCGCACCTTCAGGCAGAGGGCTGCTGGCCTGAGGGAGCCCGTGTGGGCTGGGGCTTGCGCCAGGTAGATTGCGTCCGAAAAAACGGCTTCTTGCGTCTATCCTGGGCTGGGCCAGAGGAAGAAGAACCGGCCGCGGGTCTAGACCCGGTGGGCTTGCGAAAGGACC